>NW_026735104.1:0-171413 GCF_949786415.1 Peromyscus eremicus
TTCCCCCCCCCCCCCCCTAAGCACAGTTGAACTAGATATGGCCGTGTGTGTAGGAAGCACAGTTCTTTTGTTCTGAGCAAGCTCACTGTTCGGACCCCATAGGAAACACAGTAGAGTAGAAGAGTGCTCTTTTCTCAAAAGCAGAGTGTGTTTCATGTAAGGCGAGCTAGCATTTGTTTCCCAGTCCTAAATGGAGTTGATCACATGCAGTTTCTGGTCCTACAATCAAGAGTTGTTTTCTGGTAAGGAAAGTCACTATTGTGCTCCCATTGCCATACACAGTGCAAATAGCACTCGCGTCTGTTCCCAGCAAGTACAGTGTATCGGACTGAAGAGGAGCTGCTGTTCTTGTCAGTTTCCTAGCAGAGTTGAACTAGTTATGGCCCGTGTGTAGGAAGCACAGTTCTTTTGTTCTGAGCAAGCTCACTGTTCTGGCCCTATAGGAAACACAGTAGAGTGGAAGAGTGCTCTTTTCTCTAAAGCAGAGTGTGTTTCTTGTAAGGGCGAGCTAGCGTTTCTTTCCCAGTCCTAAAGTGGAGTTGAATCACATGCAGTTTCTAGTCCTACGAGCAAGAGTTGTATTCTGGTAAGAAGAGTCACTATTGCGCTGCCATTGCCCTACATAGGACAAATAGCACTGGCGTCTGTTCCCAGCAAGTACAGTGTATTGGACTGAAGAGGATCTACTGTTCTTGTCAGGTTCCTAAGCAGAATTGAACTAGATATGGCCGTGTGTGTAGGAAGCACAGTTCTTTTGTTCTGAGCAAGCTCACATTTCGGAATCACCATAGGAAACACAGTAGAGTAGAAGAGTGGTCTTTTCCTCAAAAGCAGGAGTGTGTTTTTGTAAGTGCGAGCTAGGGGTTTGTTTCCCTAGTCCTAAGTGGGAGTTGAATCACATGCAGTTTCTGGTCCTATGAACAAGAGTTTGTGTTCTTGGGTAAGGAAAGTCACTATTGCGCTCCCATTGCCCTTTACAAGGCAAATAGCACTCGCGTCTTTTCCCAGCAAGTACAGTGTATTGGACTGAATAGGAGCTACTGTTCTTGTCAGTTTCCTAAGCAGAATGGAACTAGATATGGTCCGTGCGTGTAGGAAGCACAGTTCTTTTGTTCTGAGCAAGCTCACTGTTTGGACCCCATAGGAAACACAGTAGAGTAGAAGAGTGCTCTTTTCTCAAAAGCAGAGTGTGGTTTCATGTAAGGCCGAGCTAGCTTTGTTGACCCATCCTAAATGGAGTGGTGCATGTGGAGTTTCTGGTCCCTACGATCAAGATGTGTGTTTTCTGGTAAGAAAGTCACTATTGCGCTCCCATTGCCATACACAGTGCAAATAGCACTCGCGTCTGTTCCCAGCAAGTACAGTGTATCGGACTGAAGAGGAGCTACTGTTCTTGTCAGTTTCCTAAGCAGAGTTGAACTAGTTATGGCCCGTGTGTAGGAAGCACAGTTCTTTGTTCTGAGCAAGCTCACTCTTCTGGCCCTATAGGAAACACAGTAGAGTGGAAGAGTGCTCTTTTCTCTAAAGCAGAGTGTTTTTCTTGTAAGGCGAGCTAGCGTTTGTTTTCCAGTCCTAAATGGAGTTGAATCACATGCAGTTTCTAGTCCTTCTAGCAAGAGTTGTTTTCTGGTAAGAAGAGTCACTATTGCGCTGCCATTGCCATACATAGGACAAATAGCACTGACGTCTGTTCCCAGCAATTACAGTGTATTGGACTGAAGAGGATCTAGTGTTCTTGTCAGGCCTAAGCAGAATTTAATTAGATATGGCCGTGTGTGTATGAAGCGCAGTTCTTTTGTTCTGAGCAAGCTCACTGTTCGGACACCATAGGAAACACAGTAGAGTAGAAGAGTGCTCTTTTCTCTAAAGCAGAGTGTGTTTCTTGTAAGGCGAGCTAGCGTTTGTTTCCCAGTCCTAAATGGAGTTGAATCACATGCAGTTTCTGGTCCTAAGAGCAAGAGCTGTTTTCTGGTATGGAAAGTCATTATTGCAATCCCATTGCCATACACAGTGCAAATAGCACTCCCGTCTGTTCCCAGCAAGTACAGTGTATCAGACTGAAGAGGAGCTACTGTTCTTGTCAGTTTCCTAAGCAGAGTTGAACTAGTTATGGCCCGTGTGTAGGAAGCACAGTTCTTTTGTTCTGATCAAGCCCAATGTTCTGGCCCTATAGGAAACACAGTAGAGTAGAAGAGTGCTCTTTTCTCAAAAGCAGAGTGTGTTTCTTCTTAGGCGAGCTAACATTTGTTTCCCAGTCCTAAATGGAGTTGAATCACATGCAGTTTCTGGTTCTACGAACAAGAGTTGTTTTCTGGGAAGGAAAGTCACTATTGCGCTCCCATTGCCATACACAGTGCAAATAGCACTAGCGTCTGTTCCCCGCAAGTACAGTGTATTGGACTGAAGAGGATCTGCTGTTCTTGTCAGGTTCCTAAGCAGACTTGAACTAGATATGGCCGTGTGTGTAGGAAGCACAGTTTTTTTGTTCTGAGCAAGCTCACTGTACGGAACACATAGGAAACACAGTAGAGTAGAAAAGTGCTCTTTTCTCAAAAGCAGAGTGTGTTTCTTGGAAGTCGAGCTACCGTTTGTTTCCCAGTCCTAAATTGAGTTGAGTCACATGCAGTTTTTTGTCCTACGAGCAAGAGTTGTTTTCTGGTAAGACAAGTCACTATTGTGCTCCAACGCCATACACAGTGCAAATAGCACTCGCGTCAGTTCCCCACAAGTACAGTGTATTGGACTGAAGAGGATCTACTGTTCTTGTCAGGTTCCTAAGCAGAATTGAACTAGATATGGCCGTGTGTGTAGGAAGCACAGTTCTTTTGTTCTGAGCAAGCTCACTTTTCGGACACCATAGGAAAAACAGTAGAGTAGAAGAGTGCTCTTTTCTCTAAAGCAGAGTGTGTTTCTTGTAAGGCGAGCTAGCGTTTGTTTCCCAGTCCTAAATGGAGTTGAATCTCATGCAGTTTCTGTTCCTAAGAGCAAGAGTTGTTTTCTGGTAAGGAAAGTCACTATTGCGCTCCCCTTGACATACATAGTGCAAATAGCTCTCGCGTCTATTCCCAGCAAGTACAGTGTATCGGACTGAAGAGGAGCTACTGTTCTTGTCAGTTTCCTAAGCAGAGTTGAACTAGATATGGCCCGTGTGTGTAGGAAGCACAGTTCTTATGTTCTGAACAAGCTCACTGTTCTGGCCCTATTGGAAACACAGTAGAGTAGAAGAGTGCTCTTTTCTCATAAGCAGAGTGTGTTTCATGTAAGTCGAGCTAGCACTTATTCCCCAGTCCTAAATGGAGTTGAATCACATGCAGTTTCTGGTCCTACGAGCAAGAGTTGTTTTCGGGTAAGGAAAGACACTATTGCGCTCCCATTGCCATACACAGTGCAAATAGCACTCGCGTCTGTTCCCAGCAAGTACAGTGTATTGGACTGAAGAGGAGCTACAGTTCTTGTCAGTTTCCTAAGCAGAGTTGAACTAGTTATGGCCCATATGTAGGAAGCACAGTTCTTTTGTTCTGAGAAAGCTCACTGTTCGGACACCATAGGAAACACAGTAGAGTAGAAGAGTGCTCTTTTCTCTAAAGCCGAGTGTGTTTCTTGTAAAGCGAGCTAGCGTTTGTTTCCCAATCCTAAATGGAGTTGAATCACATGCAGTTTCTGGTCCTACGAGCAAGAGTTGTTTTCTGGTAAGACGAGTCACTATTGTGCTACCATTGACATACACAGTGCAAATAGCACTCGAGTCTCTTTCCAGCAAGTACAGTGTATCGGACTAAAGAGGAGCTACTGTTCTTGTCAGTTTCCTATGCAGAGTTGACCTAGATATGGCCGTGTGAGTAGGAAGCACAGTTTTTTTGTTCTGAGCAAGCTCACTGTTCGGACCCCATAGGAAACACAGTAGAGTAGAAGAGTGCTCTTTTCTCAAAAGCAGACTGTGTTTCTTGGAAGGCGAGCTAGCGATTGTTTCCCAGTCCTAAATTGAGTTGAGTCACATGCAGTTTTTTGTCCTACGAGCAAGAGTTGTTTTCTCGTAAGACAAGTCACTATTGTGCTCCAATGCCATGCACAGTGCAAATAGCACTCGCGTCTGTTCCCCACAAGTACAGTGTATTGGACGGAAGAGGAGCTACTGTTCTTGTCAGTTTCCTAAGCACAGTTGAACTAGATATGGCCGTGTGTGTAGGAAGCACAGTTCTTTTGTTCTGAGCAAGCTCACTGTTCGGACCCCATAGGAAACACAGTAGAGTAGAAGAGTGCTCTTTTCTCAAAAGCAGAGTGTGTTTCATGTAAGGCGAGCTAGCATTTGTTTCCCAGTCCTAAATGGAGTTAATCACATGCAGTTTCTGGTCCTACAATCAAGAGTTGTTTTCTGGTAAGGAAAGTCACTATTGTGCTCCCATTGCCATACACAGTGCAAATAGCACTCGCGTCTGTTCCCAGCAAGTACAGTGTATCGGACTGAAGAGGAGCTGCTGTTCTTGTCAGTTTCCTAAGCAGAGTTGAACTAGTTATGGCCCGTGTGTAGGAAGCACAGTTCTTTTGTTCTGAGCAAGCTCACTGTTCTGGCCCTATAGGAAACACAGTAGAGTGGAAGAGTGCTCTTTTCTCTAAAGCAGAGTGTGTTTCTTGTAAGGCGAGCTAGCGTTTCTTTCCCAGTCCTAAATGGAGTTGAATCACATGCAGTTTCTAGTCCTACGAGCAAGAGTTGTATTCTGGTAAGAAGAGTCACTATTGCGCTGCCATTGCCCTACATAGGACAAATAGCACTGGCGTCTGTTCCCAGCAAGTACAGTGTATTGGACTGAAGAGGATCTACTGTTCTTGTCAGGTTCCTAAGCAGAATTGAACTAGATATGGCCGTGTGTGTAGGAAGCACAGTTCTTTTGTTCTGAGCAAGCTCACATTTCGGAACACATAGGAAACACAGTAGAGTAGAAGAGTGGTCTTTTCTCAAAAGCAGAGTGTGTTTTTGTAAGGCGAGCTAGGGTTTGTTTCCTAGTCCTAAGTGGAGTTGAATCACATGCAGTTTCTGGTCCTATGAACAAGAGTTGTTTTCTGGTAAGGAAAGTCACTATTGCTCTCCCATTGCCCTTTACAAGGCAAATAGCACTCGCGTCTTTTCCCAGCAAGTACAGTGTATTGGACTGAATAGGAGCTACTGTTCTTGTCAGTTTCCTAAGCAGAATGGAACTAGATATGGTCCGTGCGTGTAGGAAGCACAGTTCTTTTGTTCTGAGCAAGCTCACTGTTTGGACCCCATAGGAAACACAGTAGAGTAGAAGAGTGCTCTTTTCTCAAAAGCAGAGTGTGTTTCATGTAAGGCGAGCTAGCTTTTGTTTCCCAGTCCTAAATGGAGTTGATCATGTGGAGTTTCTGGTCCTACGATCAAGAGTTGTTTTCTGGTAAGGAAAGTCACTATTGCGCTCCCATTGCCATACACAGTGCAAATAGCACTCGCGTCTGTTCCCAGCAAGTACAGTGTATCGGACTGAAGAGGAGCTACTGTTCTTGTCAGTTTCCTAAGCAGAGTTGAACTAGTTATGGCCCGTGTGTAGGAAGCACAGTTCTTTTGTTCTGAGCAAGCTCACTCTTCTGGCCCTATAGGAAACACAGTAGAGTGGAAGAGTGCTCTTTTCTCTAAAGCAGAGTGTTTTTCTTGTAAGGCGAGCTAGCGTTTGTTTTCCAGTCCTAAATGGAGTTGAATCACATGCAGTTTCTAGTCCTTCTAGCAAGAGTTGTTTTCTGGTAAGAAGAGTCACTATTGCGCTGCCATTGCCATACATAGGACAAATAGCACTGACGTCTGTTCCCAGCAATTACAGTGTATTGGACTGAAGAGGATCTAGTGTTCTTGTCAGGTTCCTAAGCAGAATTTAATTAGATATGGCCGTGTGTGTATGAAGCGCAGTTCTTTTGTTCTGAGCAAGCTCACTGTTCGGACACCATAGGAAACACAGTAGAGTAGAAGAGTGCTCTTTTCTCTAAAGCAGAGTGTGTTTCTTGTAAGGCGAGCTAGCGTTTGTTTCCCAGTCCTAAATGGAGTTGAATCACATGCAGTTTCTGGTCCTAAGAGCAAGAGCTGTTTTCTGGTATGGAAAGTCATTATTGCAATCCCATTGCCATACACAGTGCAAATAGCACTCCCGTCTGTTCCCAGCAAGTACAGTGTATCAGACTGAAGAGGAGCTACTGTTCTTGTCAGTTTCCTAAGCAGAGTTGAACTAGTTATGGCCCGTGTGTAGGAAGCACAGTTCTTTTGTTCTGATCAAGCCCATTGTTCTGGCCCTATAGGAAACACAGTAGAGTAGAAGAGTGCTCTTTTCTCAAAAGCAGACTGTGTTTCTTCTTAGGCGAGCTAACATTTGTTTCCCAGTCCTAAATGGAGTTGAATCACATGCAGTTTCTGGTTCTACGAACAAGAGTTGTTTTCTGGGAAGGAAAGTCACTATTGCGCTCCCATTGCCATACACAGTGCAAATAGCACTAGCGTCTGTTCCCCGCAAGTACAGTGTATTGGACTGAAGAGGATCTGCTGTTCTTGTCAGGTTCCTAAGCAGACTTGAACTAGATATGGCCGTGTGTGTAGGAAGCACAGTTTTTTTGTTCTGAGCAAGCTCACTGTACGGAACACATAGGAAACACAGTAGAGTAGAAAAGTGCTCTTTTCTCAAAAGCAGAGTGTGTTTCTTGGAAGTCGAGCTACCGTTTGTTTCCCAGTCCTAAATTGAGTTGAGTCACATGCAGTTTTTTGTCCTACGAGCAAGAGTTGTTTTCTGGTAAGACAAGTCACTATTGTGCTCCAATGCCATACACAGTGCAAATAGCACTCGCGTCAGTTCCCCACAAGTACAGTGTATTGGACTGAAGAGGATCTACTGTTCTTGTCAGGTTCCTAAGCAGAATTGAACTAGATATGGCCATGTGTGTAGGAAGCACAGTTCTTTTGTTCTGAGCAAGCTCACTTTTCGGACACCATAGGAAAAACAGTAGAGTAGAAGAGTGCTCTTTTCTCTAAAGCAGAGTGTGTTTCTTGTAAGGCGAGCTAGCGTTTGTTTCCCAGTCCTAAATGGAGTTGAATCTCATGCAGTTTCTGTTCCTAAGAGCAAGAGTTGTTTTCTGGTAAGGAAAGTCACTATTGCGCTCCCCTTGACATACATAGTGCAAATAGCTCTCGCGTCTATTCCCAGCAAGTACAGTGTATCGGACTGAAGAGGAGCTACTGTTCTTGTCAGTTTCCTAAGCAGAGTTGAACTAGATATGGCCCGTGTGTGTAGGAAGCACAGTTCTTATGTTCTGAACAAGCTCACTGTTCTGGCCCTATTGGAAACACAGTAGAGTAGAAGAGTGCTCTTTTCTCATAAGCAGAGTGTGTTTCATGTAAGTCGAGCTAGCACTTATTCCCCAGTCCTAAATGGAGTTGAATCACATGCAGTTTCTGGTCCTACGAGCAAGAGTTGTTTTCGGGTAAGGAAAGACACTATTGCGCTCCCATTGCCATACACAGTGCAAATAGCACTCGCGTCTGTTCCCAGCAAGTACAGTGTATTGGACTGAAGAGGAGCTACAGTTCTTGTCAGTTTCCTAAGCAGAGTTGAACTAGTTATGGCCCATATGTAGGAAGCACAGTTCTTTTGTTCTGAGAAAGCTCACTGTTCGGACACCATAGGAAACACAGTAGAGTAGAAGAGTGCTCTTTTCTCTAAAGCCGAGTGTGTTTCTTGTAAAGCGAGCTAGCGTTTGTTTCCCAATCCTAAATGGAGTTGAATCACATGCAGTTTCTGGTCCTACGAGCAAGAGTTGTTTTCTGGTAAGACGAGTCACTATTGTGCTACCATTGACATACACAGTGCAAATAGCACTCGAGTCTCTTTCCAGCAAGTACAGTGTATCGGACTAAAGAGGAGCTACTGTTCTTGTCAGTTTCCTATGCAGAGTTGACCTAGATATGGCCGTGTGAGTAGGAAGCACAGTTTTTTTGTTCTGAGCAAGCTCACTGTTCGGAAAACATAGGAAACACAGTAGAGTAGAAGAGTGCTCTTTTCTCAAAAGCAGACTGTGTTTCTTGGAAGGCGAGCTAGCGATTGTTTCCCAGTCCTAAATTGAGTTGAGTCACATGCAGTTTTTTGTCCTACGAGCAAGAGTTGTTTTCTCGTAAGACAAGTCACTATTGTGCTCCAATGCCATGCACAGTGCAAATAGCACTCGCGTCTGTTCCCCACAAGTACAGTGTATTGGACGGAAGAGGAGCTACTGTTCTTGTCAGTTTCCTAAGCACAGTTGAACTAGATATGGCCGTGTGTGTAGGAAGCACAGTTCTTTTGTTCTGAGCAAGCTCACTGTTCGGACCCCATAGGAAACACAGTAGAGTAGAAGAGTGCTCTTTTCTCAAAAGCAGAGTGTGTTTCATGTAAGGCGAGCTAGCATTTGTTTCCCAGTCCTAAATGGAGTTAATCACATGCAGTTTCTGGTCCTACAATCAAGAGTTGTTTTCTGGTAAGGAAAGTCACTATTGTGCTCCCATTGCCATACACAGTGCAAATAGCACTCGCGTCTGTTCCCAGCAAGTACAGTGTATCGGACTGAAGAGGAGCTGCTGTTCTTGTCAGTTTCCTAAGCAGAGTTGAACTAGTTATGGCCCGTGTGTAGGAAGCACAGTTCTTTTGTTCTGAGCAAGCTCACTGTTCTGGCCCTATAGGAAACACAGTAGAGTGGAAGAGTGCTCTTTTCTCTAAAGCAGAGTGTGTTTCTTGTAAGGCGAGCTAGCGTTTCTTTCCCAGTCCTAAATGGAGTTGAATCACATGCAGTTTCTAGTCCTACGAGCAAGAGTTGTATTCTGGTAAGAAGAGTCACTATTGCGCTGCCATTGCCCTACATAGGACAAATAGCACTGGCGTCTGTTCCCAGCAAGTACAGTGTATTGGACTGAAGAGGATCTACTGTTCTTGTCAGGTTCCTAAGCAGAATTGAACTAGATATGGCCGTGTGTGTAGGAAGCACAGTTCTTTTGTTCTGAGCAAGCTCACATTTCAGAACACATAGGAAACACAGTAGAGTAGAAGAGTGGTCTTTTCTCAAAAGCAGAGTGTGTTTTTGTAAGGCGAGCTAGGTTTTGTTTCCAAGTCCTAAGTGGAGTTGAATCACATGCAGTTTCTGGTCCTATGAACAAGAGTTGTTTTCTGGTAAGGAAAGTCACTATTGCGCTCCCATTGCCCTTTACAAGGCAAATAGCACTCGCGTCTTTTCCCAGCAAGTACAGTGTATTGGACTGAATAGGAGCTACTGTTCTTGTCAGTTTCCTAAGCAGAATGGAACTAGATATGGTCCGTGCGTGTAGGAAGCACAGTTCTTTTGTTCTGAGCAAGCTCACTGTTTGGACCCCATAGGAAACACAGTAGAGTAGAAGAGTGCTCTTTTCTCAAAAGCAGAGTGTGTTTCATGTAAGGCGAGCTAGCTTTTGTTTCCCAGTCCTAAATGGAGTTGATCATATGCAGTTTCTGGTCCTACGATCAAGAGTTGTTTTCTGGTAAGGAAAGTCACTATTGCGCTCCCATTGCCATACACAGTGCAAATAGCACTCGCGTCTGTTCCCAGCAAGTACAGTGTATCGGACTGAAGAGGAGCTACTGTTCTTGTCAGTTTCCTAAGCAGAGTTGAACTAGTTATGGCCCGTGTGTAGGAAGCACAGTTCTTTTGTTCTGAGCAAGCTCACTCTTCTGGCCCTATAGGAAACACAGTAGAGTGGAAGAGTGCTCTTTTCTCTAAAGCAGAGTGTTTTTCTTGTAAGGCGAGCTAGCGTTTGTTTTCCAGTCCTAAATGGAGTTGAATCACATGCAGTTTCTAGTCCTTCTAGCAAGAGTTGTTTTCTGGTAAGAAGAGTCACTATTGCGCTGCCATTGCCATACATAGGACAAATAGCACTGACGTCTGTTCCCAGCAATTACAGTGTATTGGACTGAAGAGGATCTACTGTTCTTGTCAGGTTCCTAAGCAGAATTTAACTAGATATGGCCGTGTGTGTATGAAGCGCAGTTCTTTTGTTCTGAGCAAGCTCACTGTTCGGACACCGTAGGAAACACAGTAGAGTAGAAGAGTGCTCTTTTCTCTAAAGCAGAGTGTGTTTCTTGTAAGGCGAGCTAGCGTTTGTTTCCCAGTCCTAAATGGAGTTGAATCACATGCAGTTTCTGGTCCTAAGAGCAAGAGCTGTTTTCTGGTATGGAAAGTCATTATTGCAATCCCATTGCCATACACAGTGCAAATAGCACTCCCGTCTGTTCCCAGCAAGTACAGTGTATCAGACTGAAGAGGAGCTACTGTTCTTGTCAGTTTCCTAAGCAGAGTTGAACTAGTTATGGCCCGTGTGTAGGAAGCACAGTTCTTTTGTTCTGATCAAGCCCATTGTTCTGGCCCTATAGGAAACACAGTAGAGTAGAAGAGTGCTCTTTTCTCAAAAGCAGAGTGTGTTTCTTCTTAGGCGAGCTAACATTTGTTTCCCAGTCCTAAATGGAGTTGAATCACATGCAGTTTCTGGTCCTACGAACAAGAGTTGTTTTCTGGGAAGGAAAGTCACTATTGCGCTCCCATTGCCATACACAGTGCAAATAGCACTAGCGTCTGTTCCCCGCAAGTACAGTGTATTGGACTGAAGAGGATCTGCTGTTCTTGTCAGGTTCCTAAGCAGACTTGAACTAGATATGGCCGTGTGTGTAGGAAGCACAGTTTTTTTGTTCTGAGCAAGCTCACTGTACGGAACACATAGGAAACACAGTAGAGTAGAAAAGTGCTCTTTTCTCAAAAGCAGAGTGTGTTTCTTGGAAGTCGAGCTACCGTTTGTTTCCCAGTCCTAAATTGAGTTGAGTCACATGCAGTTTTTTGTCCTACGAGCAAGAGTTGTTTTCTGGTAAGACAAGTCACTATTGTGCTCCAATGCCATACACAGTGCAAATAGCACTCGCGTCTGTTCCCCACAAGTACAGTGTATTGGACTGAAGAGGATCTACTGTTCTTGTCAGGTTCCTAAGCAGAATTGAACTAGATATGGCCGTGTGTGTAGGAAGCACAGTTCTTTTGTTCTGAGCAAGCTCACTTTTCGGACACCATAGGAAAAACAGTAGAGTAGAAGAGTGCTCTTTTCTCTAAAGCAGAGTGTGTTTCTTGTAAGGCGAGCTAGCGTTTGTTTCCCAGTCCTAAATGGAGTTGAATCTCATGCAGTTTCTGTTCCTAAGAGCAAGAGTTGTTTTCTGGTAAGG
The DNA here is from genome assembly GCF_949786415.1 of Peromyscus eremicus. Classification (NCBI taxonomy): domain Eukaryota; kingdom Metazoa; phylum Chordata; class Mammalia; order Rodentia; family Cricetidae; genus Peromyscus; species Peromyscus eremicus. Next base: position 11,250 of record NW_026735104.1, read on the forward strand.
AAAGTCACTATTGCGCTCCCCTTGACATACATAGTGCAAATAGCTCTCGCATCTATTCCCAGCAAGTACAGTGTATCGGACTGAAGAGGAGCTACTGTTCTTGTCAGTTTCCTAAGCAGAGTTGAACTAGATATGGCCCGTGTGTGTAGGAAGCACAGTTCTTATGTTCTGAACAAGCTCACTGTTCTGGCCCTATTGGAAACACAGTAGAGTAGAAGAGTGCTCTTTTCTCAAAAGCAGAGTGTGTTTCATGTAAGTCGAGCTAGCACTTATTCCCCAGTCCTAAATGGAGTTGAATCACATGCAGTTTCTGGTCCTACGAGCAAGAGTTGTTTTCGGGTAAGGAAAGTCACTATTGCGCTCCCATTGCCATTCACAGTGCAAATAGCACTCGCGTCTGTTCCCAGCAAGTACAGTGTATTGGACTGAAGATTAGCTACAGTTCTTGTCAGTTTCCTACGCAGAGTTGAACTAGTTATGGCCCATATGTAGGAAGCACAGTTCTTTTGTTCTGAGAAAGCTCACTGTTCGGACACCATAGGAAACACAGTAGAGTAGAAGAGTGCTCTTTTCTCTAAAGCCGAGTGTGTTTCTTGTAAAGCGAGCTAGCGTTTGTTTCCCAATCCTAAATGGAGTTGAATCACATGCAGTTTCTGGTCCTACGAGCAAGAGTTGTTTTCTGGTAAGACGAGTCACTATTGTGCTCCCATTGACATACACAGTGCAAATAGCACTCGCGTCTCTTTCCAGCAAGTACAGTGTATCGGACTAAAGAGGAGCTACTGTTCTTGTCAGTTTCCTATGCAGAGTTGACCTAGATATGGCCGTGTGAGTAGGAAGCACAGTTTTTTTGTTCTGAGCAAGCTCACTGTTCGGAAAACATAGGAAACACAGTAGAGTAGAAGAGTGCTCTTTTCTCAAAAGCAGACTGTGTTTCTTGGAAGGCGAGCTAGCGATTGTTTCCCAGTCCTAAATTGAGTTGAGTCACATGCAGTTTTTTGTCCTATGAGCAAGAGTTGTTTTCTCGTAAGACAAGTCACTATTGTGCTCCAATGCCATGCACAGTGCAAATAGCACTCGCGTCTGTTCCCCACAAGTACAGTGTGTTGGACGGAAGAGGAGCTACTGTTCTTGTCAGTTTCCTAAGCACAGTTGAACTAGATATGGCCGTGTGTGTAGGAAGCACAGTTCTTTTGTTCTGAGCAAGCTCACTGTTCGGACCCCATAGGAAACACAGTAGAGTAGAAGAGTGCTCTTTTCTCAAAAGCAGAGTGTGTTTCATGTAAGGCGAGCTAGCATTTGTTTCCCAGTCCTAAATGGAGTTGATCACATGCAGTTTCTGGTCCTACAATCAAGAGTTGTTTTCTGGTAAGGAAAGTCACTATTGTGCTCCCATTGCCATACACAGTGCAAATAGCACTCGCGTCTGTTCCCAGCAAGTACAGTGTATCGGACTGAAGAGGAGCTGCTGTTCTTTTCAGTTTCCTAAGCAGAGTTGAACTAGTTATGGCCCGTGTGTAGGAAGCACAGTTCTTTTGTTCTGAGCAAGCTCACTGTTCTGGCCCTATAGGAAACACAGTAGAGTGGAAGAGTGCTCTTTTCTCTAAAGCAGAGTGTGTTTCTTGTAAGGCGAGCTAGCGTTTCTTTCCCAGTCCTAAATGGAGTTGAATCACATGCAGTTTCTAGTCCTACGAGCAAGAGTTGTATTCTGGTAAGAAGAGTCACTATTGCGCTGCCATTGCCCTACATAGGACAAATAGCACTGGCGTCTGTTCCCAGCAAGTACAGTGTATTGGACTGAAGAGGATCTACTGTTCTTGTCAGGTTCCTAAGCAGAATTGAACTAGATATGGCCGTGTGTGTAGGAAGCACAGTTCTTTTGTTCTGAGCAAGCTCACATTTCGGAACACATAGGAAACACAGTAGAGTAGAAGAGTGGTCTTTTCTCAAAAGCAGAGTGTGTTTTTGTAAGGCGAGCTAGGGTTTGTTTCCTAGTCCTAAGTGGAGTTGAATCACATGCAGTTTCTGGTCCTATGAACAAGAGTTGTTTTCTGGTAAGGAAAGTCACTATTGCGCTCCCATTGCCCTTTACAAGGCAAATAGCACTCGCGTCTTTTCCCAGCAAGTACAGTGTATTGGACTGAATAGGAGCTACTGTTCTTGTCAGTTTCCTAAGCAGAATGGAACTAGATATGGTCCGTGCGTGTAGGAAGCACAGTTCTTTTGTTCTGAGCAAGCTCACTGTTTGGACCCCATAGGAAACACAGTAGAGTAGAAGAGTGCTCTTTTCTCAAAAGCAGAGTGTGTTTCATGTAAGGCGAGCTAGCTTTTGTTTCCCAGTCCTAAATGGAGTTGATCATGTGGAGTTTCTGGTCCTACGATCAAGAGTTGTTTTCTGGTAAGGAAAGTCACTATTGCGCTCCCATTGCCATACACAGTGCAAATAGCACTCGCGTCTGTTCCCAGCAAGTACAGTGTATCGGACTGAAGAGGAGCTACTGTTCTTGTCAGTTTCCTAAGCAGAGTTGAACTAGTTATGGCCCGTGTGTAGGAAGCACAGTTCTTTTGTTCTGAGCAAGCTCACTCTTCTGGCCCTATAGGAAACACAGTAGAGTGGAAGAGTGCTCTTTTCTCTAAAGCAGAGTGTTTTTCTTGTAAGGCGAGCTAGCGTTTGTTTTCCAGTCCTAAATGGAGTTGAATCACATGCAGTTTCTAGTCCTTCTAGCAAGAGTTGTTTTCTGGTAAGACGAGTCACTATTGCGCTGCCATTGCCATACATAGGACAAATAGCACTGACGTCTGTTCCCAGCAATTACAGTGTATTGGACTGAAGAGGATCTAGTGTTCTTGTCAGGTTCCTAAGCAGAATTTAATTAGATATGGCCGTGTGTGTATGAAGCGCAGTTCTTTTGTTCTGAGCAAGCTCACTGTTCGGACACCATAGGAAAAACAGTAGAGTAGAAGAGTGCTCTTTTCTCTAAAGCAGAGTGTGTTTCTTGTAAGGCGAGCTAGCGTTTGTTTCCCAGTCCTAAATGGAGTTGAATCTCATGCAGTTTCTGTTCCTAAGAGCAAGAGTTGTTTTCTGGTAAGGAAAGTCACTATTGCGCTCCCCTTGACATACATAGTGCAAATAGCTCTCGCGTCTATTCCCAGCAAGTACAGTGTATCGGACTGAAGAGGAGCTACTGTTCTTGTCAGTTTCCTAAGCAGAGTTGAACTAGATATGGCCCGTGTGTGTAGGAAGCACAGTTCTTATGTTCTGAACAAGCTCACTGTTCTGGCCCTATTGGAAACACAGTAGAGTAGAAGAGTGCTCTTTTCTCATAAGCAGAGTGTGTTTCATGTAAGTCGAGCTAGCACTTATTCCCCAGTCCTAAATGGAGTTGAATCACATGCAGTTTCTGGTCCTACGAGCAAGAGTTGTTTTCTGGTAAGGAAAGTCACTATTGCGCTCCCATTGCCATACACAGTGCAAATAGCACTCGCGTCTGTTCCCAGCAAGTACAGTGTATTGGACTGAAGAGGAGCTACAGTTCTTGTCAGTTTCCTAAGCAGAGTTGAACTAGTTATGGCCCATATGTAGGAAGCACAGTTCTTTTGTTCTGAGAAAGCTCACTGTTCGGACACCATAGGAAACACAGTAGAGTAGAAGAGTGCTCTTTTCTCTAAAGCCGAGTGTGTTTCTTGTAAAGCGAGCTAGCGTTTGTTTCCCAATCCTAAATGGAGTTGAATCACATGCAGTTTCTGGTCCTACGAGCAAGAGTTGTTTTCTGGTAAGACGAGTCACTATTGTGCTACCATTGACATACACAGTGCAAATAGCACTCGAGTCTCTTTCCAGCAAGTACAGTGTATCGGACTAAAGAGGAGCTACTGTTCTTGTCAGTTTCCTATGCAGAGTTGACCTAGATATGGCCGTGTGAGTAGGAAGCACAGTTTTTTTGTTCTGAGCAAGCTCACTGTTCGGAAAACATAGGAAACACAGTAGAGTAGAAGAGTGCTCTTTTCTCAAAAGCAGACTGTGTTTCTTGGAAGGCGAGCTAGCGATTGTTTCCCAGTCCTAAATTGAGTTGAGTCACATGCAGTTTTTTGTCCTACGAGCAAGAGTTGTTTTCTCGTAAGACAAGTCACTATTGTGCTCCAATGCCATGCACAGTGCAAATAGCACTCGCGTCTGTTCCCCACAAGTACAGTGTATTGGACGGAAGAGGAGCTACTGTTCTTGTCAGTTTCCTAAGCACAGTTGAACTAGATATGGCCGTGTGTGTAGGAAGCACAGTTCTTTTGTTCTGAGCAAGCTCACTGTTCGGACCCCATAGGAAACACAGTAGAGTAGAAGAGTGCTCTTTTCTCAAAAGCAGAGTGTGTTTCATGTAAGGCGAGCTAGCATTTGTTTCCCAGTCCTAAATGGAGTTGATCACATGCAGTTTCTGGTCCTACAATCAAGAGTTGTTTTCTGGTAAGGAAAGTCACTATTGTGCTCCCATTGCCATACACAGTGCAAATAGCACTCGCGTCTGTTCCCAGCAAGTACAGTGTATCGGACTGAAGAGGAGCTGCTGTTCTTGTCAGTTTCCTAAGCAGAGTTGAACTAGTTATGGCCCGTGTGTAGGAAGCACAGTTCTTTTGTTCTGAGCAAGCTCACTGTTCTGGCCCTATAGGAAACACAGTAGAGTGGAAGAGTGCTCTTTTCTCTAAAGCAGAGTGTGTTTCTTGTAAGGCGAGCTAGCGTTTCTTTCCCAGTCCTAAATGGAGTTGAATCACATGCAGTTTCTAGTCCTACGAGCAAGAGTTGTATTCTGGTAAGAAGAGTCACTATTGCGCTGCCATTGCCCTACATAGGACAAATAGCACTGGCGTCTGTTCCCAGCAAGTACAGTGTATTGGACTGAAGAGGATCTACTGTTCTTGTCAGGTTCCTAAGCAGAATTGAACTAGATATGGCCGTGTGTGTAGGAAGCACAGTTCTTTTGTTCTGAGCAAGCTCACATTTCGGAACACATAGGAAACACAGTAGAGTAGAAGAGTGGTCTTTTCTCAAAAGCAGAGTGTGTTTTTGTAAGGCGAGCTAGGGTTTGTTTCCTAGTCCTAAGTGGAGTTGAATCACATGCAGTTTCTGGTCCTATGAACAAGAGTTGTTTTCTGGTAAGGAAAGTCACTATTGCGCTCCCATTGCCCTTTACAAGGCAAATAGCACTCGCGTCTTTTCCCAGCAAGTACAGTGTATTGGACTGAATAGGAGCTACTGTTCTTGTCAGTTTCCTAAGCAGAATGGAACTAGATATGGTCCGTGCGTGTAGGAAGCACAGTTCTTTTGTTCTGAGCAAGCTCACTGTTTGGACCCCATAGGAAACACAGTAGAGTAGAAGAGTGCTCTTTTCTCAAAAGCAGAGTGTGTTTCATGTAAGGCGAGCTAGCTTTTGTTTCCCAGTCCTAAATGGAGTTGATCATGTGGAGTTTCTGGTCCTACGATCAAGAGTTGTTTTCTGGTAAGGAAAGTCACTATTGCGCTCCCATTGCCATACACAGTGCAAATAGCACTCGCGTCTGTTCCCAGCAAGTACAGTGTATCGGACTGAAGAGGAGCTACTGTTCTTGTCAGTTTCCTAAGCAGAGTTGAACTAGTTATGGCCCGTGTGTAGGAAGCACAGTTCTTTTGTTCTGAGCAAGCTCACTCTTCTGGCCCTATAGGAAACACAGTAGAGTGGAAGAGTGCTCTTTTCTCTAAAGCAGAGTGTTTTTCTTGTAAGGCGAGCTAGCGTTTGTTTTCCAGTCCTAAATGGAGTTGAATCACATGCAGTTTCTAGTCCTTCTAGCAAGAGTTGTTTTCTGGTAAGAAGAGTCACTATTGCGCTGCCATTGCCATACATAGGACAAATAGCACTGACGTCTGTTCCCAGCAATTACAGTGTATTGGACTGAAGAGGATCTAGTGTTCTTGTCAGGTTCCTAAGCAGAATTTAATTAGATATGGCCGTGTGTGTATGAAGCGCAGTTCTTTTGTTCTGAGCAAGCTCACTGTTCGGACACCATAGGAAACACAGTAGAGTAGAAGAGTGCTCTTTTCTCTAAAGCAGAGTGTGTTTCTTGTAAGGCGAGCTAGCGTTTGTTTCCCAGTCCTAAATGGAGTTGAATCACATGCAGTTTCTGGTCCTAAGAGCAAGAGCTGTTTTCTGGTATGGAAAGTCATTATTGCAATCCCATTGCCATACACAGTGCAAATAGCACTCCCGTCTGTTCCCAGCAAGTACAGTGTATCAGACTGAAGAGGAGCTACTGTTCTTGTCAGTTTCCTAAGCAGAGTTGAACTAGTTATGGCCCGTGTGTAGGAAGCACAGTTCTTTTGTTCTGATCAAGCCCATTGTTCTGGCCCTATAGGAAACACAGTAGAGTAGAAGAGTGCTCTTTTCTCAAAAGCAGAGTGTGTTTCTTCTTAGGCGAGCTAACATTTGTTTCCCAGTCCTAAATGGAGTTGAATCACATGCAGTTTCTGGTTCTACGAACAAGAGTTGTTTTCTGGGAAGGAAAGTCACTATTGCGCTCCCATTGCCATACACAGTGCAAATAGCACTAGCGTCTGTTCCCCGCAAGTACAGTGTATTGGACTGAAGAGGATCTGCTGTTCTTGTCAGGTTCCTAAGCAGACTTGAACTAGATATGGCCGTGTGTGTAGGAAGCACAGTTTTTTTGTTCTGAGCAAGCTCACTGTACGGAACACATAGGAAACACAGTAGAGTAGAAAAGTGCTCTTTTCTCAAAAGCAGAGTGTGTTTCTTGGAAGTCGAGCTACCGTTTGTTTCCCAGTCCTAAATTGAGTTGAGTCACATGCAGTTTTTTGTCCTACGAGCAAGAGTTGTTTTCTGGTAAGACAAGTCACTATTGTGCTCCAACGCCATACACAGTGCAAATAGCACTCGCGTCAGTTCCCCACAAGTACAGTGTATTGGACTGAAGAGGATCTACTGTTCTTGTCAGGTTCCTAAGCAGAATTGAACTAGATATGGCCGTGTGTGTAGGAAGCACAGTTCTTTTGTTCTGAGCAAGCTCACTTTTCGGACACCATAGGAAAAACAGTAGAGTAGAAGAGTGCTCTTTTCTCTAAAGCAGAGTGTGTTTCTTGTAAGGCGAGCTAGCGTTTGTTTCCCAGTCCTAAATGGAGTTGAATCTCATGCAGTTTCTGTTCCTAAGAGCAAGAGTTGTTTTCTGGTAAGGAAAGTCACTATTGCGCTCCCCTTGACATACATAGTGCAAATAGCTCTCGCGTCTATTCCCAGCAAGTACAGTGTATCGGACTGAAGAGGAGCTACTGTTCTTGTCAGTTTCCTAAGCAGAGTTGAACTAGATATGGCCCGTGTGTGTAGGAAGCACAGTTCTTATGTTCTGAACAAGCTCACTGTTCTGGCCCTATTGGAAACACAGTAGAGTAGAAGAGTGCTCTTTTCTCATAAGCAGAGTGTGTTTCATGTAAGTCGAGCTAGCACTTATTCCCCAGTCCTAAATGGAGTTGAATCACATGCAGTTTCTGGTCCTACGAGCAAGAGTTGTTTTCGGGTAAGGAAAGACACTATTGCGCTCCCATTGCCATACACAGTGCAAATAGCACTCGCGTCTGTTCCCAGCAAGTACAGTGTATTGGACTGAAGAGGAGCTACAGTTCTTGTCAGTTTCCTAAGCAGAGTTGAACTAGTTATGGCCCATATGTAGGAAGCACAGTTCTTTTGTTCTGAGAAAGCTCACTGTTCGGACACCATAGGAAACACAGTAGAGTAGAAGAGTGCTCTTTTCTCTAAAGCCGAGTGTGTTTCTTGTAAAGCGAGCTAGCGTTTGTTTCCCAATCCTAAATGGAGTTGAATCACATGCAGTTTCTGGTCCTACGAGCAAGAGTTGTTTTCTGGTAAGACGAGTCACTATTGTGCTACCATTGACATACACAGTGCAAATAGCACTCGAGTCTCTTTCCAGCAAGTACAGTGTATCGGACTAAAGAGGAGCTACTGTTCTTGTCAGTTTCCTATGCAGAGTTGACCTAGATATGGCCGTGTGAGTAGGAAGCACAGTTTTTTTGTTCTGAGCAAGCTCACTGTTCGGAAAACATAGGAAACACAGTAGAGTAGAAGAGTGCTCTTTTCTCAAAAGCAGACTGTGTTTCTTGGAAGGCGAGCTAGCGATTGTTTCCCAGTCCTAAATTGAGTTGAGTCACATGCAGTTTTTTGTCCTACGAGCAAGAGTTGTTTTCTCGTAAGACAAGTCACTATTGTGCTCCAATGCCATGCACAGTGCAAATAGCACTCGCGTCTGTTCCCCACAAGTACAGTGTATTGGACGGAAGAGGAGCTACTGTTCTTGTCAGTTTCCTAAGCACAGTTGAACTAGATATGGCCGTGTGTGTAGGAAGCACAGTTCTTTTGTTCTGAGCAAGCTCACTGTTCGGACCCCATAGGAAACACAGTAGAGTAGAAGAGTGCTCTTTTCTCAAAAGCAGAGTGTGTTTCATGTAAGGCGAGCTAGCATTTGTTTCCCAGTCCTAAATGGAGTTAATCACATGCAGTTTCTGGTCCTACAATCAAGAGTTGTTTTCTGGTAAGGAAAGTCACTATTGTGCTCCCATTGCCATACACAGTGCAAATAGCACTCGCGTCTGTTCCCAGCAAGTACAGTGTATCGGACTGAAGAGGAGCTGCTGTTCTTGTCAGTTTCCTAAGCAGAGTTGAACTAGTTATGGCCCGTGTGTAGGAAGCACAGTTCTTTTGTTCTGAGCAAGCTCACTGTTCTGGCCCTATAGGAAACACAGTAGAGTGGAAGAGTGCTCTTTTCTCTAAAGCAGAGTGTGTTTCTTGTAAGGCGAGCTAGCGTTTCTTTCCCAGTCCTAAATGGAGTTGAATCACATGCAGTTTCTAGTCCTACGAGCAAGAGTTGTATTCTGGTAAGAAGAGTCACTATTGCGCTGCCATTGCCCTACATAGGACAAATAGCACTGGCGTCTGTTCCCAGCAAGTACAGTGTATTGGACTGAAGAGGATCTACTGTTCTTGTCAGGTTCCTAAGCAGAATTGAACTAGATATGGCCGTGTGTGTAGGAAGCACAGTTCTTTTGTTCTGAGCAAGCTCACATTTCGGAACACATAGGAAACACAGTAGAGTAGAAGAGTGGTCTTTTCTCAAAAGCAGAGTGTGTTTTTGTAAGGCGAGCTAGGGTTTGTTTCCTAGTCCTAAGTGGAGTTGAATCACATGCAGTTTCTGGTCCTATGAACAAGAGTTGTTTTCTGGTAAGGAAAGTCACTATTGCTCTCCCATTGCCCTTTACAAGGCAAATAGCACTCGCGTCTTTTCCCAGCAAGTACAGTGTATTGGACTGAATAGGAGCTACTGTTCTTGTCAGTTTCCTAAGCAGAATGGAACTAGATATGGTCCGTGCGTGTAGGAAGCACAGTTCTTTTGTTCTGAGCAAGCTCACTGTTTGGACCCCATAGGAAACACAGTAGAGTAGAAGAGTGCTCTTTTCTCAAAAGCAGAGTGTGTTTCATGTAAGGCGAGCTAGCTTTTGTTTCCCAGTCCTAAATGGAGTTGATCATGTGGAGTTTCTGGTCCTACGATCAAGAGTTGTTTTCTGGTAAGGAAAGTCACTATTGCGCTCCCATTGCCATACACAGTGCAAATAGCACTCGCGTCTGTTCCCAGCAAGTACAGTGTATCGGACTGAAGAGGAGCTACTGTTCTTGTCAGTTTCCTAAGCAGAGTTGAACTAGTTATGGCCCGTGTGTAGGAAGCACAGTTCTTTTGTTCTGAGCAAGCTCACTCTTCTGGCCCTATAGGAAACACAGTAGAGTGGAAGAGTGCTCTTTTCTCTAAAGCAGAGTGTTTTTCTTGTAAGGCGAGCTAGCGTTTGTTTTCCAGTCCTAAATGGAGTTGAATCACATGCAGTTTCTAGTCCTTCTAGCAAGAGTTGTTTTCTGGTAAGAAGAGTCACTATTGCGCTGCCATTGCCATACATAGGACAAATAGCACTGACGTCTGTTCCCAGCAATTACAGTGTATTGGACTGAAGAGGATCTAGTGTTCTTGTCAGGTTCCTAAGCAGAATTTAATTAGATATGGCCGTGTGTGTATGAAGCGCAGTTCTTTTGTTCTGAGCAAGCTCACTGTTCGGACACCATAGGAAACACAGTAGAGTAGAAGAGTGCTCTTTTCTCTAAAGCAGAGTGTGTTTCTTGTAAGGCGAGCTAGCGTTTGTTTCCCAGTCCTAAATGGAGTTGAATCACATGCAGTTTCTGGTCCTAAGAGCAAGAGCTGTTTTCTGGTATGGAAAGTCATTATTGCAATCCCATTGCCATACACAGTGCAAATAGCACTCCCGTCTGTTCCCAGCAAGTACAGTGTATCAGACTGAAGAGGAGCTACTGTTCTTGTCAGTTTCCTAAGCAGAGTTGAACTAGTTATGGCCCGTGTGTAGGAAGCACAGTTCTTTTGTTCTGATCAAGCCCATTGTTCTGGCCCTATAGGAAACACAGTAGAGTAGAAGAGTGCTCTTTTCTCAAAAGCAGACTGTGTTTCTTCTTAGGCGAGCTAACATTTGTTTCCCAGTCCTAAATGGAGTTGAATCACATGCAGTTTCTGGTTCTACGAACAAGAGTTGTTTTCTGGGAAGGAAAGTCACTATTGCGCTCCCATTGCCATACACAGTGCAAATAGCACTAGCGTCTGTTCCCCGCAAGTACAGTGTATTGGACTGAAGAGGATCTGCTGTTCTTGTCAGGTTCCTAAGCAGACTTGAACTAGATATGGCCGTGTGTGTAGGAAGCACAGTTTTTTTGTTCTGAGCAAGCTCACTGTACGGAACACATAGGAAACACAGTAGAGTAGAAAAGTGCTCTTTTCTCAAAAGCAGAGTGTGTTTCTTGGAAGTCGAGCTACCGTTTGTTTCCCAGTCCTAAATTGAGTTGAGTCACATGCAGTTTTTTGTCCTACGAGCAAGAGTTGTTTTCTGGTAAGACAAGTCACTATTGTGCTCCAACGCCATACACAGTGCAAATAGCACTCGCGTCAGTTCCCCACAAGTACAGTGTATTGGACTGAAGAGGATCTACTGTTCTTGTCAGGTTCCTAAGCAGAATTGAACTAGATATGGCCGTGTGTGTAGGAAGCACAGTTCTTTTGTTCTGAGCAAGCTCACTTTTCGGACACCATAGGAAAAACAGTAGAGTAGAAGAGTGCTCTTTTCTCTAAAGCAGAGTGTGTTTCTTGTAAGGCGAGCTAGCGTTTGTTTCCCAGTCCTAAATGGAGTTGAATCTCATGCAGTTTCTGTTCCTAAGAGCAAGAGTTGTTTTCTGGTAAGGAAAGTCACTATTGCGCTCCCCTTGACATACATAGTGCAAATAGCTCTCGCGTCTATTCCCAGCAAGTACAGTGTATCGGACTGAAGAGGAGCTACTGTTCTTGTCAGTTTCCTAAGCAGAGTTGAACTAGATATGGCCCGTGTGTGTAGGAAGCACAGTTCTTATGTTCTGAACAAGCTCACTGTTCTGGCCCTATTGGAAACACAGTAGAGTAGAAGAGTGCTCTTTTCTCATAAGCAGAGTGTGTTTCATGTAAGTCGAGCTAGCACTTATTCCCCAGTCCTAAATGGAGTTGAATCACATGCAGTTTCTGGTCCTACGAGCAAGAGTTGTTTTCGGGTAAGGAAAGACACTATTGCGCTCCCATTGCCATACACAGTGCAAATAGCACTCGCGTCTGTTCCCAGCAAGTACAGTGTATTGGACTGAAGAGGAGCTACAGTTCTTGTCAGTTTCCTAAGCAGAGTTGAACTAGTTATGGCCCATATGTAGGAAGCACAGTTCTTTTGTTCTGAGAAAGCTCACTGTTCGGACACCATAGGAAACACAGTAGAGTAGAAGAGTGCTCTTTTCTCTAAAGCCGAGTGTGTTTCTTGTAAAGCGAGCTAGCGTTTGTTTCCCAATCCTAAATGGAGTTGAATCACATGCAGTTTCTGGTCCTACGAGCAAGAGTTGTTTTCTGGTAAGACGAGTCACTATTGTGCTACCATTGACATACACAGTGCAAATAGCACTCGAGTCTCTTTCCAGCAAGTACAGTGTATCGGACTAAAGAGGAGCTACTGTTCTTGTCAGTTTCCTATGCAGAGTTGACCTAGATATGGCCGTGTGAGTAGGAAGCACAGTTTTTTTGTTCTGAGCAAGCTCACTGTTCGGAAAACATAGGAAACACAGTAGAGTAGAAGAGTGCTCTTTTCTCAAAAGCAGACTGTGTTTCTTGGAAGGCGAGCTAGCGATTGTTTCCCAGTCCTAAATTGAGTTGAGTCACATGCAGTTTTTTGTCCTACGAGCAAGAGTTGTTTTCTCGTAAGACAAGTCACTATTGTGCTCCAATGCCATGCACAGTGCAAATAGCACTCGCGTCTGTTCCCCACAAGTACAGTGTATTGGACGGAAGAGGAGCTACTGTTCTTGTCAGTTTCCTAAGCACAGTTGAACTAGATATGGCCGTGTGTGTAGGAAGCACAGTTCTTTTGTTCTGAGCAAGCTCACTGTTCGGACCCCATAGGAAACACAGTAGAGTAGAAGAGTGCTCTTTTCTCAAAAGCAGAGTGTGTTTCATGTAAGGCGAGCTAGCATTTGTTTCCCAGTCCTAAATGGAGTTAATCACATGCAGTTTCTGGTCCTACAATCAAGAGTTGTTTTCTGGTAAGGAAAGTCACTATTGTGCTCCCATTGCCATACACAGTGCAAATAGCACTCGCGTCTGTTCCCAGCAAGTACAGTGTATCGGACTGAAGAGGAGCTGCTGTTCTTGTCAGTTTCCTAAGCAGAGTTGAACTAGTTATGGCCCGTGTGTAGGAAGCACAGTTCTTTTGTTCTGAGCAAGCTCACTGTTCTGGCCCTATAGGAAACACAGTAGAGTGGAAGAGTGCTCTTTTCTCTAAAGCAGAGTGTGTTTCTTGTAAGGCGAGCTAGCGTTTCTTTCCCAGTCCTAAATGGAGTTGAATCACATGCAGTTTCTAGTCCTACGAGCAAGAGTTGTATTCTGGTAAGAAGAGTCACTATTGCGCTGCCATTGCCCTACATAGGACAAATAGCACTGGCGTCTGTTCCCAGCAAGTACAGTGTATTGGACTGAAGAGGATCTACTGTTCTTGTCAGGTTCCTAAGCAGAATTGAACTAGATATGGCCGTGTGTGTAGGAAGCACAGTTCTTTTGTTCTGAGCAAGCTCACATTTCAGAACACATAGGAAACACAGTAGAGTAGAAGAGTGGTCTTTTCTCAAAAGCAGAGTGTGTTTTTGTAAGGCGAGCTAGGTTTTGTTTCCAAGTCCTAAGTGGAGTTGAATCACATGCAGTTTCTGGTCCTATGAACAAGAGTTGTTTTCTGGTAAGGAAAGTCACTATTGCGCTCCCATTGCCCTTTACAAGGCAAATAGCACTCGCGTCTTTTCCCAGCAAGTACAGTGTATTGGACTGAATAGGAGCTACTGTTCTTGTCAGTTTCCTAAGCAGAATGGAACTAGATATGGTCCGTGCGTGTAGGAAGCACAGTTCTTTTGTTCTGAGCAAGCTCACTGTTTGGACCCCATAGGAAACACAGTAGAGTAGAAGAGTGCTCTTTTCTCAAAAGCAGAGTGTGTTTCATGTAAGGCGAGCTAGCTTTTGTTTCCCAGTCCTAAATGGAGTTGATCATGTGGAGTTTCTGGTCCTACGATCAAGAGTTGTTTTCTGGTAAGGAAAGTCACTATTGCGCTCCCATTGCCATACACAGTGCAAATAGCACTCGCGTCTGTTCCCAGCAAGTACAGTGTATCGGACTGAAGAGGAGCTACTGTTCTTGTCAGTTTCCTAAGCAGAGTTGAACTAGTTATGGCCCGTGTGTAGGAAGCACAGTTCTTTTGTTCTGAGCAAGCTCACTCTTCTGGCCCTATAGGAAACACAGTAGAGTGGAAGAGTGCTCTTTTCTCTAAAGCAGAGTGTTTTTCTTGTAAGGCGAGCTAGCGTTTGTTTTCCAGTCCTAAATGGAGTTGAATCACATGCAGTTTCTAGTCCTTCTAGCAAGAGTTGTTTTCTGGTAAGAAGAGTCACTATTGCGCTGCCATTGCCATACATAGGACAAATAGCACTGACGTCTGTTCCCAGCAATTACAGTGTATTGGACTGAAGAGGATCTACTGTTCTTGTCAGGTTCCTAAGCAGAATTTAACTAGATATGGCCGTGTGTGTATGAAGCGCAGTTCTTTTGTTCTGAGCAAGCTCACTGTTCGGACACCGTAGGAAACACAGTAGAGTAGAAGAGTGCTCTTTTCTCTAAAGCAGAGTGTGTTTCTTGTAAGGCGAGCTAGCGTTTGTTTCCCAGTCCTAAATGGAGTTGAATCACATGCAGTTTCTGGTCCTAAGAGCAAGAGCTGTTTTCTGGTATGGAAAGTCATTATTGCAATCCCATTGCCATACACAGTGCAAATAGCACTCCCGTCTGTTCCCAGCAAGTACAGTGTATCAGACTGAAGAGGAGCTACTGTTCTTGTCAGTTTCCTAAGCAGAGTTGAACTAGTTATGGCCCGTGTGTAGGAAGCACAGTTCTTTTGTTCTGATCAAGCCCATTGTTCTGGCCCTATAGGAAACACAGTAGAGTAGAAGAGTGCTCTTTTCTCAAAAGCAGAGTGTGTTTCTTCTTAGGCGAGCTAACAGTTGTTTCCCAGTCCTAAATGGAGTTGAATCACATGCAGTTTCTGGTCCTACGAACAAGAGTTGTTTTCTGGGAAGGAAAGTCACTATTGCGCTCCCATTGCCATACACAGTGCAAATAGCACTAGCGTCTGTTCCCCGCAAGTACAGTGTATTGGACTGAAGAGGATCTGCTGTTCTTGTCAGGTTCCTAAGCAGACTTGAACTAGATATGGCCGTGTGTGTAGGAAGCACAGTTTTTTTGTTCTGAGCAAGCTCACTGTACGGAACACATAGGAAACACAGTAGAGTAGAAAAGTGCTCTTTTCTCAAAAGCAGAGTGTGTTTCTTGGAAGTCGAGCTACCGTTTGTTTCCCAGTCCTAAATTGAGTTGAGTCACATGCAGTTTTTTGTCCTACGAGCAAGAGTTGTTTTCTGGTAAGACAAGTCACTATTGTGCTCCAATGCCATACACAGTGCAAATAGCACTCGCGTCTGTTCCCCACAAGTACAGTGTATTGGACTGAAGAGGATCTACTGTTCTTGTCAGGTTCCTAAGCAGAATTGAACTAGATATGGCCGTGTGTGTAGGAAGCACAGTTCTTTTGTTCTGAGCAAGCTCACTTTTCGGACACCATAGGAAAAACAGTAGAGTAGAAGAGTGCTCTTTTCTCTAAAGCAGAGTGTGTTTCTTGTAAGGCGAGCTAGCGTTTGTTTCCCAGTCCTAAATGGAGTTGAATCTCATGCAGTTTCTGTTCCTAAGAGCAAGAGTTGTTTTCTGGTAAGGAAAGTCACTATTGCGCTCCCCTTGACATACATAGTGCAAATAGCTCTCGCATCTATTCCCAGCAAGTACAGTGTATCGGACTGAAGAGGAGCTACTGTTCTTGTCAGTTTCCTAAGCAGAGTTGAACTAGATATGGCCCGTGTGTGTAGGAAGCACAGTTCTTATGTTCTGAACAAGCTCACTGTTCTGGCCCTATTGGAAACACAGTAGAGTAGAAGAGTGCTCTTTTCTCAAAAGCAGAGTGTGTTTCATGTAAGTCGAGCTAGCACTTATTCCCCAGTCCTAAATGGAGTTGAATCACATGCAGTTTCTGGTCCTACGAGCAAGAGTTGTTTTCGGGTAAGGAAAGTCACTATTGCGCTCCCATTGCCATTCACAGTGCAAATAGCACTCGCGTCTGTTCCCAGCAAGTACAGTGTATTGGACTGAAGATTAGCTACAGTTCTTGTCAGTTTCCTACGCAGAGTTGAACTAGTTATGGCCCATATGTAGGAAGCACAGTTCTTTTGTTCTGAGAAAGCTCACTGTTCGGACACCATAGGAAACACAGTAGAGTAGAAGAGTGCTCTTTTCTCTAAAGCCGAGTGTGTTTCTTGTAAAGCGAGCTAGCGTTTGTTTCCCAATCCTAAATGGAGTTGAATCACATGCAGTTTCTGGTCCTACGAGCAAGAGTTGTTTTCTGGTAAGACGAGTCACTATTGTGCTCCCATTGACATACACAGTGCAAATAGCACTCGCGTCTCTTTCCAGCAAGTACAGTGTATCGGACTAAAGAGGAGCTACTGTTCTTGTCAGTTTCCTATGCAGAGTTGACCTAGATATGGCCGTGTGAGTAGGAAGCACAGTTTTTTTGTTCTGAGCAAGCTCACTGTTCGGAAAACATAGGAAACACAGTAGAGTAGAAGAGTGCTCTTTTCTCAAAAGCAGACTGTGTTTCTTGGAAGGCGAGCTAGCGATTGTTTCCCAGTTAAAAGGAGTTGAGTCACATGCAGTTTTTTGTCCTTCGAGCAAGAGTTGTTTTCCGGTAAGAGAAGTCACTATTGCGCTCCAATTGCCATACACAGTGCAAATAGCACTCGCGTCTGTTCCCTGCAAGTACAGTGTATTGGACGGAAGAGGAGCTATTGTTCTTGTCAGTTTCCTAAGCAGAGTTGAACTAGATATGGCCCATGTGTGTAGGAAGCACAGTTCTTTTGTTCTGAGCAAGCTCACTGTTCGGACCCCATAGGAAACACAGTAGAATAGAAGAGTGCTCTTTTCTCAAAAGCAGAGTGTGTTTCATGTAAGGCGAGCTAGCATTTGTTTCCCAATCCTAAATGGAGTTGAATAACATGCAGTTTCTGGTCTTACGAGCAAGAGATGTTTTCGGGTAAGGAAAGTCACTATTGCGCTCCCATTGACATACACAGTGCAAATAGCACTCGCGTCTGTACCCAGCAAGTACAGTGTATCGGACTGAAGAGGAGCTACTGTTCCTGTCAGGTTCCTAAGCAGACTTGAACTAGATATGGCCGTGTGTGTAGGAAGCACAGTTTTTTTGTTCTGAGCAAGCTCACTGTTCGGAACACATAGGAAACACAGTAGAGTAGAAGAGTGCTCTTTTCTCAAAAGCAGAGTGTGTTTCTTGGAAGTCGAGCTAGCGTTTGTTTCCCAGTCCTAAATGGAGTTGAGTCACATGCAGTTTTTTGTCCAATGAGGAAGAGATATTTTCTGGTAAGACAAGTCACTATTGTGCTCCAATGCCATACACAGTGCAAATAGCACTCGCGTCTGTTCCCCACAAGTACAGTGTATCGGACTGAAAAAGAGCTACTGTTCTTGTCAGTTTCCTAAGCAGAGTTGAACTAGATATGGGCCGTGTGTGTAGGAAGCACAGTTCTTTTGTTCTGAGCAAGCTCACTGTTCGGTCCCCATAGGAAACACAGTAGAGTAGAAGAGTTCTCTTTTCTCAAAAGCAGAGTGTGTTTCATGTAAGGCGAGCTAGCATTTGTTTCCCAGTCCTAAATGGAGTTGAATCACATGCATTTTCTGGTCCTACGAGCAAGGGTTGTTTTCTGGTAAGAAGAGTCACTATTGCGCTGCCATTGCCATATACAGGACAAATAGCACTGGCGTCTGTTCCCAGCAAGTACAGTGTATTGGACTGAAGAGGATCTACTGTTCTTGTCAGGTTCCTAAGCAGACTTGAACTAGATATGGCCGTGTGTGTAGGAAGCACAGTTTTTTTGTTCTGAGCAAGCTCACTGTTCGGAACACATAGGAAACACAGTAGAGTAGAAGAGTGCTCTTTTCTCAAAAGCAGAGTGTGTTTCATGTAAGGCGAGCTAGCATTTGTTTACCAGTCCTAAATGGAGTTGAATCACATGCAGTTTCTGGTCCTACGAGCAAGGGTTGTTTTCTGGTAAGAAGAGTCACTATTGCGCGGCCTTTGCCATACATAGGACAAATAGCACTGGCGTCTGTTCCCAGCAAGTACAGAGTATTGGACTGAAGAGGATCTACTGTTCTTGTCAGGTTCCTAAGCAGACTTGAACTAGATATGGCCGTGTGTGTAGGAAGCACAGTTTTTTTGTTCTGAGCAAGCTCACTGTTCGGAACACATAGGAAACACAGTAGAGTAGAAAAGTGCTCTTTTCTCAAAAGCAGAGTGTGTTTCTTGGAAGTCGAGCTAGTGTTTGTTTCCCAGTCCTAAATTGAGTTGAGTCACATGCAGTTTTTTGTCCTACGAGCAAGAGTTGTTTTCTCGTAAGACAAGTCACTATTGTGCTCCAATGCCATGCACAGTGCAAATAGCACTCGCGTCTGTTCCCCACAAGTACAGTGTATTGGACTGAAGAGGATCTACTGTTCTTGTCAGGTTCCTAAGCAGAATTGAACTAGATATGGCCGTGTGTGTAGGAAGCACAGTTCTTTTGTTCTGAGCAAGCTCACTGTTTGGACCCCATAGGAAACACAGTAGAGTAGAAGAGTGCTCTTTTCTCAAAAGCAGAGTGTGTTTCATGGAAGTCGAGCTAGCGTTTGTTTCCTAGTTCTAAATGGAGTTGAGTCACATGCAGTTTTTTGTCCTAGGAGCAAGTGTTGTTTTCTGGTAAGACAAGTCACTATTGTGCTCCAATTGCCATACACAGCGCAAATAGCACTCGCGTCTGTTCCCTGCAAGTACAGTGTATTGGAAGGAAGAGGAGCTATTGTTCTTGTCAGTTTCCTAAGCAGAGTTGAACTAGATATGGCCGTATGTGTAGGAAGCACCGTTCTTTTGTTCTGAGCAAGCTCACTGTTCGGACCCCATAGGAAACACAGTAGAGTAGAAGAGTGCTCTTTTCTCAAAAGCAGAGTGTGTTTATTGTAAGGCGAGATAGCGTTTGTTTCCCAGTCCTAAATGCAGTTGAGTCACATGCAGTTTTTTGTACTATGAGAAAAAGTTGTTTTCTGGTAAGACAAGTTACTATTGTGCTCCAATTGCCATACACAGTGCAAATAGCACTGGCGTTTGTTCCCAGCAAGTACAGTGTATTGGACTGAAGAGGATCTACTGTTCTTGTCAGGTTCCTAAGCAGACTTGAAGTAGATATGGCCGTGTGTGTAGGAAGCACAGTTTTTTTGTTCTGAGCAAGCTCACTGTTCGGACCCCATAGGAAACACAGTAGAGTAGAAGAGTGCTCTTTTCTCAAAAGCAGAGTGTGTTTCATGTAAGGCGAGCTAGCATTTGTTTCCCAGTCCTAAATGGAGTTGAATCACATGCAGTTTCTGGTCTTATGAGCAAGAGTTGTTTTCTGGTAAGGAAAGTCACCATTGCGCTCCCATTGCCATACACAGTGCAAATAGCACTCGCGTCTGTTCCCAGCAAGTACAGTGTATCGGACTTAAAAGGAGCTACTGTTCTTGTCAGTTTCCTAAGCAGAGTTGAACTAGATATGGCCCGTGTGTAGGAAGCACAGTTCTTTTGTTCTGAGCAAGCTCACTGTTCTGGCCCTATATCAAACACAGTAGAGTAGAAGAGTGCTCTTTTCTCTAAAGCAGAGTGTGTTTCTTGTAAGGTGAGCTAGCTTTTGTTTCCCAGTCCTAAATGGAGTTGAATCACATGCAGTTTCTGGTCCTACGAGCAAGAGTTGTTTTCTGGTAAGAAGAGTCACTATTGCGCTGCAACTGCCATACACAGGACAAATAGCACTGGCGTCTGTTCCCAGCAAGTACAGTGTATTGGACTGAAGAGGATCAACTGTTCTTGTCAGTTTCCCAAGCAGAGTTGAACTAGATATGGCCGTGTGTGTAGGAAGCACAGTTTTTTTGTTCTGAGCAAGCTCACTATTTGGAACACATAGGAAACACAGTAGATGAAGAGTGCTCTTTTCTCAAAAGCAGAGTGTGTTTCTTGTAAGGCGAGCTACCGTTTGTTTCCCAGTCCTAAATGGAGTTGAGTCACATGCAGTTTTTTGTACTATGAGAAAAAGTTGTTTTCTGGTAAGACAAGTTACTATTGTGCTCCAATTGCCATACACAGTGCAAATAGCACTCGCGTCTGTTCCCCGCAAGTACAGTGTATTGGACGGAAGAGGAGCTACTGTTCTTGTCAGTTTCCTAAGCACAGTTGAACTAGATATGGCCCTGGGTGTAGAAAGCACAGTTCTTTTGTTCTGAGCAAGCTCACTGTTCGGACCCCATAGGAAACACAGTAGAGTAGAAGAGTGCTCTTTTCTCAAAAGCAGAGTGTGTTTCATGTAAGGCGAGCTAGCATTTGTTTCCCAGTCCTAAATGGAGTTGATCACATGCAGTTTCTGGTCCTACAATCAAGAGTTGTTTTCTGGTAAGGAAAGTCACTATTGTGCTCCCATTGCCATACACAGTGCAAATAGCACTCGCGTCTGTTCCCAGCAAGTACAGTGTATCGGACTGAAGAGGAGCTGCTGTTCTTGTCAGTTTCCTAAGCAGAGTTGAACTAGTTATGGCCCGTGTGTAGGAAGCACAGTTCTTTTGTTCTGAGCAAGCTCACTGTTCTGGCCCTATAGGAAACACAGTAGAGTGGAAGAGTGCTCTTTTCTCTAAAGCAGAGTGTGTTTCTTGTAAGGCGAGCTAGCGTTTCTTTCCCAGTCCTAAATGGAGTTGAATCACATGCAGTTTCTAGTCCTACGAGCAAGAGTTGTATTCTGGTAAGAAGAGTCACTATTGCGCTGCCATTGCCATACATAGGACAAATAGCACTGGCGTCTGTTCCCAGCAAGTACAGTGTATTGGACTGAAGAGGATCTACTGTTCTTGTCAGGTTCCTAAGCAGAATTGAACTAGATATGGCCGTGTGTGTAGGAAGCACAGTTCTTTTGTTCTGAGCAAGCTCACTTTTCGGAACACATAGGAAACACAGTAGAGTAGAAGAGTGCTCTTTTCTCAAAAGCAGAGTGTGTTTTTGTAAGGCGAGCTAGCGTTTGTTTCCTAGTCCTAAATGGAGTTGAAACACATGCAGTTTCTGGTCCTATGAACAAGAGTTGTTTTCTGGTAAGGAAAGTCACTATTGCACTCCCATTGCCCTTTACAAGGCAAATAGCACTCGCGTCTTTTCCCAGCAAGTACAGTGTATTGGACTGTATAGGAGCTACTGTTCTTGTCAGTTTACTAAGCAGAATGGAACTAGATATGGTCCGTGCGTGTAGGAAGCACATTTCTTTTGTTCTGAGCAAGCTCACTGTTTGGACCCCATAGGAAACACAGTAGAGTAGAAGAGTGCTCTTTTCTCAAAAGCAGAGTGTGTTTCATGTAAGGCGAGCTAGCTTTTGTTTCCCAGTCCTAAATGGAGTTGATCATGTGGAGTTTCTGGTCCTACGATCAAGAGTTGTTTTCTGGTAAGGAAAGTCACTATTGTGCTCCCATTGCCATACACAGTGCAAATAGCACTCGCGTCTGTTCCCAGCAAGTACAGTGTATCGGACTGAAGAGGAGCTACTGTTCTTGTCAGTTTCCTAAGCAGAGTTGAACTAGTTATGGCCCGTGTGTAGGAAGCACAGATCTTTTGTTCTGAGCAAGCTCACTCTTCTGGCCCTATAGGAAACACAGTAGAGTGGAAGAGTGCTCTTTTCTCTAAAGCAGAGTGTTTTTCTTGTAAGGCGAGCTAGCGTTTGTTTTCCAGTCCTAAATGGAGTTGAATCACATGCAGTTTCTAGTCCTTCTAGCAAGAGTTGTTTTCTGGTAAGAAGAGTCACTATTGCGCTGCCATTGCCATACATAGGACAAATAGCACTGACGTCTGTTCCCAGCAAGTACAGTGTATTGGACTGAAGAGGATCTACTGTTCTTGTCAGGTTCCTAAGCAGAATTTAACTAGATATGGCCGTGTGTGTATGAAGCGCAGTTCTTTTGTTCTGAGCAAGCTCACTGTTCGGACACCATAGGAAACACAGTAGAGTAGAAGAGTGCTCTTTTCTCTAAAGCAGAGTGTGTTTCTTGTAAGGCGAGCTAGCGTTTGTTTCCCAGTCCTAAATGGAGTTGAATCACATGCAGTTTCTGGTCCTAAGAGCAAGAGCTGTTTTCTGGTATGGAAAGTCATTATTGCAATCCCATTGCCATACACAGTGCAAATAGCACTCGCGTCTGTTCCCAGCAATTACAGTGTATCAGACTGAAGAGGAGCTACTGTTCTTGTCAGTTTCCTAAGCAGAGTTGAACTAGTTATGGCCCGTGTGTAGGAAGCACAGTTCTTTTGTTCTGATCAAGCCCATTGGTCTGGCCCTATAGGAAACACAGTAGAGTCGAAGAGTGCTCTTTTCTCAAAAGCAGAGTGTGTTTCTTGTTAGGCGAGCTAACATTTGTTTCCCAGTCCTAAATGGAGTTGAATCACATGCAGTTTCTGGTCCTACGAACAAGAGTTGTTTTCTGGGAAGGAAAGTCACTATTGCGCTCCCATTGCCATACACAGTGCAAATAGCACTAGCGTCTGTTCCCCGCAAGTACAGTGTATTGGACTGAAGAGGATCTGCTGTTCTTGTCAGGTTCCTAAGCAGACTTGAACAAGATATGGCCGTGTGTGTAGGAAGCACAGTTTTTTTGTTCTGAGCAAGCTCACTGTACGGAACACATAGGAAACACAGTAGAGTAGAAAAGTGCTCTTTTCTCAAAAGCAGTGTGTGTTTCTTGGAAGTCGAGCTACCGTTTGTTTCCCAGTCCTAAATTGAGTTGAGTCACATGCAGTTTTTTGTCCTACGAGCAAGAGTTGTTTTCTGGTAAGACAAGTCACTATTGTGCTCCAATGCCATACACAGTGCAAATAGCACTCGCGTCTGTTCCCCACAAGTACAGTGTATTGGACTGAGGAGGATCTACTGTTCTTGTCAGGTTCCTAAGCAGAATTGAACTAGATATGGCCGTGTGTGTAGGAAGCACAGTTCTTTTGTTCTGAGCAAGCTCACTTTTCGGACACCATAGGAAAAACAGTAGAGTAGAAGAGTGCTCTTTTCTCTAAAGCAGAGTGTGTTTCTTGTAAGGCGAGCTAGCGTTTGTTTCCCAGTCCTAAATGGAGTTGAATCTCATGCAGTTTCTGTTCCTAAGAGCAAGAGTTGTTTTCTGGTAAGGAAAGTCACTATTGCGCTCCCCTTGACATACATAGTGCAAATAGCTCTCGCGTCTATTCCCAGCAAGTACAGTGTATCGGACTGAAGAGGAGCTACTGTTCTTGTCAGTTTCCTAAGCAGAGTTGAACTAGATATGGCCCGTGTGTGTAGGAAGCACAGTTCTTATGTTCTGAACAAGCTCACTGTTCTGGCCCTATTGGAAACACAGTAGAGTAGAAGAGTGCTCTTTTCTCAAAAGCAGAGTGTGTTTCATGTAAGTCGAGCTAGCACTTATTCCCCAGTCCTAAATGGAGTTGAATGACATGCAGTTTCTGGTCCTACGAGCAAGAGTTGTTTTCGGGTAAGGAAAGTCACTATTGCGCTCCCACTGCCATACACAGTGCAAATAGCACTCGCGTCTGTTCCCAGCAAGTACAGTGTATTGGACTGAAGAGGAGCTACAGTTCTTGTCAGTTTCCTAAGCAGAGTTGAACTAGTTATGGCCCATATGTAGGAAGCACAGTTCTTTTGTTCTGAGAAAGCTCACTGTTCGGACACCATAGGAAACACAGTAGAGTAGAAGAGTGCTCTTTTCTCTAAAGCCGAGTGTGTTTCTTGTAAAGCGAGCTAGCGTTTGTTTCCCAATCCTAAATGGAGTTGAATCACATGCAGTTTCTGGTCCTACGAGCAAGAGTTGTTTTCTGGTAAGACGAGTCACTATTGTGCTCCCATTGACATACACAGTGCAAATAGCACTCGCGTCTCTTTCCAGCAAGTACAGTGTATCGGACTAAAGAGGAGCTACTGTTCTTGTCAGTTTCCTATGCAGAGTTGACCTAGATATGGCCGTGTGAGTAGGAAGCACAGTTTTTTTTGTTCTGAGCAAGCTCACTGTTCGGAAAACTTAGGAAACACAGTAGAGTAGAAGAGTGCTCTTTTCTCAAAAGCAGACTGTGTTTCTTGGAAGGCGAGCTAGCGATTGTTTCCCAGTTAAAAGGAGTTGAGTCACATGCAGTTTTTTGTCCTTCGAGCAAGAGTTGTTTTCCGGTAAGAGAAGTCACTATTGCGCTCCAATTGCCATACACAGTGCAAATAGCACTCGCGTCTGTTCCCTGCAAGTACAGTGTATTGGATGGAAGAGGAGCTATTGTTCTTGTCAGTTTCCTAAGCAGAGTTGAACTAGATATGGCCCATGTGTGTAGGAAGCACAGTTCTTTTGTTCTGAGCAAGCTCACTGTTCGGACGCCATAGGAAACACAGTAGAATAGAAGAGTGCTCTTTTCTCAAAAGCAGAGTGTGTTTCATGTAAGGCGAGCTAGCATTTGTTTCCCAATCCTAAATGGAGTTGAATAACATGCAGTTTCTGGTCTTAGGAGCAAGAGATGTTTTCGGGTAAGGAAAGTCACTATTGCGCTCCCATTGACATACACAGTGCAAATAGCACTCGCGTCTGTACCCAGCAAGTACAGTGTATCGGACTGAAGAGGAGCTGCTGTTCCTGTCAGGTTCCTAAGCAGACTTGAACTAGATGTGGCCGTGTGTGTAGGAAGCACAGTTTTTTTGTTCTGAGCAAGCTCACTGTTCGGAACACATAGGAAACACAGTAGAGTAGAAGAGTGCTCTTTTCTCAAAAGCAGAGTGTGTTTCTTGGAAGTCGAGCTAGCGTTTGTTTCCCAGTCCTAAATGGAGTTGAGTCACATGCAGTTTTTTGTCCAATGAGGAAGAGTTATTTTCTGGTAAGACAAGTCACTATTGTGCTCCAATGCCATACACAGTGCAAATAGCACTCGCGTCTGTTCCCCACAAGTACAGTGTATCGGACTGAAAAAGAGCTACTGTTCTTGTCAGTTTCCTAAGCAGAGTTGAACTAGATATGGGCCGTGTGTGTAGGAAGCACAGTTCTTTTGTTCTGAGCAAGCTCACTGTTCGGTCCCCATAGGAAACACAGTAGAGTAGAAGAGTTCTCTTTTCTCAAAAGCAGAGTGTGTTTCATGTAAGGCGAGCTAGCATTTGTTTCCCAGTCCTAAATGGAGTTGAATCACATGCATTTTCTGGTCCTACGAGCAAGGGTTGTTTTCTGGTAAGAAGAGTCACTATTGCGCTGCAATTGCCATACACAGGACAAATAGCACTGGCGTCTGTTCCCAGCAAGTACAGTGTATTGGACTGAAGAGGATCTACTGTTCTTGTCAGGTTCCTAAGCAGACTTGAACTAGATATGGCCGTGTGTGTAGGAAGCACAGTTTTTTTGTTCTGAGCAAGCTCACTGTTCGGAACACATAGGAAACACAGTAGAGTAGAAGAGTGCTCTTTTCTCAAAAGCAGAGTGTGTTTCATGTAAGGCGAGCTAGCATTTGTTTACCAGTCCTAAATGGAGTTGAATCACATGGAGTTTCTGGTCCTACGAGCAAGGGTTGTTTTCTGGTAAGAAGAGTCACTATTGCGCGGCCTTTGCCATACATAGGACAAATAGCACTGGCGTCTGTTCCCAGCAAGTACAGAGTATTGGACTGAAGAGGATCTACTGTTCTTGTCAGGTTCCTAAGCAGACTTGAACTAGATATGGCCGTGTGTGTAGGAAGCACAGTTTTTTTGTTCTGAGCAAGCTCACTGTTCGGAACACATGGGAAACACAGTAGAGTAGAAAATTGCTCTTTTCTCAAAAGCAGAGTGTGTTTCTTGGAAGTCGAGCTAGCGATTGTTTCCCAGTTAAATGGAGTTGAGTCACATGCAGTTTTTTGTCCTACGAGCAAGAGTTGTTTTCTGGTAAGAGAAGTCATTATTGCCCTCCAATTGCCATACACAGTGCAAATAGCACTCGCGTCTGTTCCCTGCAAGTACAGTGCATTGGACGGAAGAGGAGCTATTGTTCTTGTCAGTTTCCTAAGCAGAGTTGAACTAGATATGGCCCATGTGTGTAGGAAGCACAGTTCTTTTGTTCTGAGCAAGCTCACTGTTCGGACCCCATAGTAAACACAGTAGAATAGAAGAGTGCTCTTTTCTCAAAAGCAGAGTGTGTTTCATGTAAGGCGAGCTAGCATTTGTTTCCCAATCCTAAATGGAGTTGAATCACATGCAGTTTCTGGTCTTATGAGCAAGAGATGTTTTCTGGTAAGGAAAGTCACTATTGCGCTCCCATTGACATACACAGTGCAAATAGCACTCGCGTCTGTTCCCAGCAAGTACAGTGTATCGGACTAAAGAGGAGCTACTGTTCTTGTCAGTTGCCTAAGCATAGTTGAACTAGATATGGCCTGTGTGTAGGATTCACAGTACTTTTGTTCTGAGCAAGCTCACTGTTCTGGCCCTATAGGAAACACAGTAGAGTAGAAGTGTGCTCTTTTCTCTAAAGCAGAGTGTGTTCCTTGTAAGGTGAGCTAGCTTTTGTTTGCCAGTCCTAAATGGAGTTGAATCACATGCAGTTTCTGGTCCTACAAGCAAGAGTTGTTTTCTGGTAAGAAGAGTCACTATTGCGCTGCCATTGCCATACACAGGACAAATAGCACTGGCATCTGTTCCCAGCAAGTACAGTGTATTGGACTGAAGAGGATCTACTGTTCTTGTCAGGTTCCTAAGCAGACTTGAACTAGATATGGCCGTGTGTGTAGGAAGCACAGTTTTTTTGTTCTGAGCAAGCTCACTTTTCGGAACACCTAGGAAACACAGTAGAGTAAAAGAGTGCTCTTTTCTCGAAAGCAGAGTGTGTTTCTTGTAAAGCGAGCTAGAGTTTGTTTCCCAGTCCTAAATGGAGTGGAATCAATGCAGTTTCTGGTCCTACGAGCAAGAGTTGTTTTCTGGTAAGAAGGGTCACTATTGCGCTGCCATTGCCATACACAGGACAAATAGCACTGGCGTCTGTTCCCAGCAAGTATAGTGTATTGGACTGAAGAGGATCTACTGTTCTTGTCAGGTTCCTAAGCAGACTTGAACTAGATATGGCCGTGTGTGTAGGAAGCACAGTTCTTTTGTTCTAAACAACTCACTGTTCTGGCCCTATTGGAAACACAGTAGAGTAGAAGAGTGCTCTTTTCTCAAAAGCAGAGTGTGTTTTTGTAAGGCGAGCTAGCGTTTGTTTCCTAGTCTTAAATGGAGTTGAATCACATGCAGTTTCTGGTCCTACGAAAAAGAGCTGTTTTCTGGTAAGGAAAGTCACTATTGCGCTCCCATTGCCCTACACAAGGCAAATAGCACTCGCATCTTTACCCAGCAAGTACAGTGTATTGGACTGAATAGGAGCTACTGTTCTTGTCAGTTTCCTAAGCAGAGTTCAACTAGATATGACCCGTGTGTGTAGAAAGCACAGTTCTTTTGTTCTGAGCAAGCTCACTGTTCGGACCCCATAGGAAACACAGTAGAGTAGAAGAGTGCTCTTTTCTCAAAAGCAGAGTGTGTTTCTTGTAAGGCGAGCTAGCATTTGTTTCCCAGTCCTAAATGGAGTTGAATCACATGCAGTTTCTGGTCCTACGAGCAAGAGTTGTTTTCTGGTAAGGTAAGTCACTATTGCGCTTCCATTGCCATACACAGTGCAAATAGCACTCGCGTCTGTTCCCAGCAAGTACAGTGTATCGGACTGAAGAGGAGCTACTGTTCTTGTCAGTTTCCTAAGCAGAGTTGAACTAGTTATGGCCCGTGTGTAGGAAGCACAGTTCTTTTGTTCTGAGCAAGCTCACTGTTCTGGCCCTATAGGAAACACAATAGAGTAGAAGAGTGCTCTTTTCCCTAAAGCAGAGTGTGTTTCTTGTAAGTCGAGCTAGCGTTTGTTTCCCAGTTCTAAATGGAGTTGAATCACATGCAGTTTCTAGTCCTACGAGCAAGGGTTGTTTTATGGTAAGAAGAGTCACTGTTGCGCTGCCATTGCCATACACAGGACAAATAGCACTGGCTTCTGTTCCCAGCAAGTACAGTGTATTGTACAGAAGAGGATCTACTGTTTTTGTCAGGTTCCTAAGCAGAATTGAACTAGATATGGCCGTGTGTGTAGGAAGCACAGTTCTAATGTTCTGAGCAAGTTCACTCTTCTGGCTCTATAGGAAACACAGTAGAGTAGAAGAGTGCTCTTTTCTCAAAAGCAGAGTGTGTTTCTTGGAAGTCGAGCTCGCGTTTGTTTCCTAGTCCTAAATGGAGTTGAGTCACATGCAGTTTTTTGTCCTAGGAGCAAGTGTTGTTTTCTGGTAAGACAAGTCACTATTGTGCTCCAATTGCCATACACAGTGCAAATAGCACTCGCGTCTGTTCCCTGCAAGTACAGTGTATTGGAAGGAAGAGGAGCTATTGTTCTTGTCAGTTTCCTAAGCAGAGTTGAACTAGATATGGCCATATGTGTAGGAAGCACCGTTCTTTTGTTCTGAGCAAGCTCACTGTTCGGACCCCATAGGAAACACAGTAGAGTAGAAGAGTGCTCTTTTCTCAAAAGCAGAGTGTGTTTCTTGTAAGGCGAGCTAGCGTTTGTTTCCCAGTCCTAAATGAAGTTGAATCACATGCAGGTTCTGGTCCTAAGAGCAAGAGTTGTTTTATGGTAAGGAAAGTCACTATTGCGCTCCCCTTGTCATACATAGTGCAAAGAGCTCTCGCGTCTATTCCCAGCAAGTACAGTGTATCGGACTGAAGAGGAGCTACTGTTCTTGTCAGTTTCCTAAGCAGAGTTGAACTAGATATGGCCCGTGTGTGTAGGAAGCACAGTTCTTATGTTCTAAACAAGCTCACTGTTCTGGCCTTATTGGAAACACAGTAGAGTAGAAGAGTGCTCTTTTCTCTAAAGCAGAGTGTGTTTCTTGTAAGGTGAGCTAGCTTTTGTTTCCCAGTCCTAAATGGAGTTGAATCACATGCAGTTTCTGGTCCTACAAGGAAGAGTTGTTTTCTGGTAAGAAGAGTCACTATTGCGCTGCCATTGCCATACACAGGACAAATAGCACTGGCGTCTTTTCCCAGCAAGTACAGTGTATTGGACTGAAGAGGATCTAATGTTCTTGTCAGGTTCCTAAGCAGAAGTGAACTAGATATGGCCGTGTGTGTAGGAAGCACAGTTCTTTTGTTCTGAGCAAGCTCACTGTTCGGACCCCATAGGAAACACAGTAGAGTAGAAGAGTGCTCTTTTCTCAAAAGCAGAGTGTGTTTCTTGTAAGTCGAGCTAGCGTTTGTTTCCCAGTCCTAAATGGAGTTGAGTCACATGCAGTTTTTTGTCCTACGAGCAAGAGTTGTTTTCTGGTAAGACGAGTCACTATTGTGCTCCAATGCCATACACAGTGCAAATAGCACTCGCGTCTGTTCCCCGCAAGTACAGTGTATTAGACTGAAGAGGAGCTACTGTTCTTGTATGTTTCCTAAGCAGAGTTTAATTAGATATGGCCTGTGTGTGTAGAAAGCACAGTTCTTTTGTTCTGAGCAAGCTCACTGTTCGGACCCCATAGGAAACACAGTAGAGTAGAAGAGTGCTCTTTTTTCAAAAGCAGAGTGTGTTTCATGTAAGGCGAGCTAGCATTTGTTTCCCAGTCCTAAATGGAGTTGAATCACATGCAGTTTCTGGTCCTACAAGCAAGAGTTGTTTTCTGGTAAGAAGAGTCACTATTGCGCTCCCATTGCCATACACAGGACAAATAGCACTGGCGTCTGTTCCCAGCAAGTACAGTGTATTGGACTGAAGAGGATCTACTGTTCTTGTCAGGTTCCTAAGCAGACTTGAACTAGATATGGCCGTATGTGTAGGAAGCACAGTTCTTTTGTTCTGAGCAAGCTCACTGTTCGGACCCCATAGGAAACACAGTAGAGTAGAAGAGTGCTCTTTTCTCAAAAGCAGAGTGTGTTTCATATAAGGCGAGCTAGCGTTTGTTTCCCAGTCCTAAATGGAGTTGAATCTCATGCAGTTTCTGGTCTTACTAGCAAGAGTTGTTTTCTGGTAAGGAAAGTCACTATTGCGCTCCCATTGACATACACAGTGCAAATAGCACTCGGGTCTGTTCCCAGCAAGTACAGTGTATCGGACTGAAGAGGAGCTACTGTTCTTTTCAGTTTCCTAAGCAGAGTTGAACTAGATATGGCCCGTGTGTAGGAAGTACAGTTCTTTTGTTCTGAAGAAGCTCACTGTTCTGTCCCTATAGGAAACACAGTAGAGTAGAAGAGTGCTCTTTTCTCTAAAGCAGAGTGTGTTTCTTGTAAGGTGAGCTAGCTTTTGTTTCCCAGTCCTAAATGGAGTTGAATCACATGCAGTTTCTGGTCCTACAAGGAAGAGTTGTTTTCTGGTAAGAAGAGTCACTATTGCGCTGCCATTGCCATACACAGGACAAATAGCACTGGCGTCTTTTCCCAGCAAGTACAGTGTATTGGACTGAAGAGGATCTAATGTTCTTGTCAGGTTCCTAAGCAGAAGTGAACTAGATATGGCCGTGTGTGTAGGAAGCACAGTTCTTTTGTTCTGAGCAAGCTCACTGTTCGACCCCATAGAAAACACAGTAGAGTAGAAGAGTGCTCTTTTCTCAAAAGCAGAGTGTGTTTCTTGTAAGTCGAGCTAGCGTTTGTTTCCCAGTCCTAAATGGAGTTGAGTCACATGCAGTTTTTTGTCCTACGAGCAAGAGTTGTTTTCTGGTAAGACGAGTCACTATTGTGCTCCAATGCCATACACAGTGCAAATAGCACTCGCGTCTGTTCCCAGCAAGTACAGTGTATTGTACTGAAGAGGAGCTACTGTTCTTGTATGTTTCCTAAGCAGAGTTTAATTAGATATGGCCCGTGTGTGTAGAAAGCACAGTTCTTTTGTTCTGAGCAAGCTCACTGTTCGGAACACATAGGAAACACAGTAGAGTAGAAGAGTGCTCTTTTTTCAAAAGCAGAGTGTGTTTCTTGTAAGGCGAGCTAGCATTTGTTTCCCAGTCCTAAATGGAGTTGAATCACATGCAGTTTCTGGTCCTACGAGCAAGAGTTGTTTTCTGGTAAGGAAAGTCACTATTGCACTCCCATTGCCATACACAGTGCAAATAGCACTCGCGTCTGTTCCCAGCAATTACAGTGTATCAGACTGAAGAGGAGCTCCTGTTCTTGTCAGTTTCCTAAGCAGAGTTGAACTAGTTATGGCCCGTGTGTAGGAAGCACAGTTCTTTTGTTCTGAGCAAGCTCATTGTTCTGGCCCTATAGAAAACACAGTAGAGTAGAAGAGTGCTCTTTTCTCAAAAGCAGAGTGTGTTTCTTGTTAGGCGAGCTAGCATTTGTTTCCCAGTCCTAAATGGAGTGGAATCACATGCAGTTTCTGGTCCACCGAGCAAGAGTTGTTTTCTGGTAAGAAGAGTCACTATTGCGCTCCCATTGCCATACACAGGACAAATAGCTCTGGCGTCTTTTCCAAGCAAGTACAGTGTATTGGACTGAGAGGATCTAATGTTCTTGTCAGGTTCCTAAGCAGAAGTGAACTAGATATGGCCGTGTGTGTAGGAAGCACAGTTCTTTTGTTCTGAGCAAGCTCACTGTTCGGACCCCATAGGAAACACAGTAGAGTAGAAGAGTGCTCTTTTCTCAAAAGCAGAGTGTGTTTTTGTAAGGCGAGCTAGCGTTTGTTTCCCAGTCCTAAATGGAGTTGAGTCACATGCAGTTTTTTGTCCTACGAGCAAGAGTTGTTTTCTGGTAAGACGAGTCACTATTGTGCTCCAATGCCATACACAGTGCAAATAGCACTCGCGTCTGTTCCCCGCAAGTACAGTGTATTGGACTGAAGAGGAGCTACTGTTCTTGTTTGTTTCCTAAGCAGAGTTGAACTAGATATGGCCCGTGTGTGTAGGAGGCACAGTACTTTTGTTCTGAGCAAGGTCACTGTTCGGACCCCATAGGAAACACAGTAGAGTAGAAGAGTGCTCTGTTCTCAAAAGCAGAGTGTGATTCATGTAAGGCGAGCTAGCACTTGTTCCCCAGTCCTAAATGGAGTTGAATCACATGCAGTTTCTGGTCCTACGAGCAAGAGTTGTTTTCTAGTAAGACGAGTCACTATTGTGCTCCCATTGACATACACAGTGCAAATAGCACTCGCGTCTCTTTCCAGCAAGTACAGTGTATCGGACTAAAGAGGAGCTACTGTTCTTGTCAGTTTCCTATGCAGAGTTGAACTAGATATGGCCGTGTGAGTAGGAAGCACAGTTTTTTTGTTCTGAGCAAGCTCACTGTTCGGAACACATAGGAAACACAGTAGAGTAGAAGAGTGCTCTTTTCTCAAAAGCAGAGTGTGTTTCTTGGAAGTCGAGCTAGCGATTGTTTCCCAGTTAAATGGAGTTGAGTCACATGCAGTTTTTTGTCCTACGAGCAAGAGTTGTTTTCTGGTAAGAGAAGTCATTATTGCGCTCCAATTGCCATACACAGTGCAAATAGCACTCGCGTCTGTTCCCTGCAAGTACAGTGCATTGGACGGAAGAGGAGCTATTGTTCTTGTCAGTTTCCTAAGCAGAGTTGAACTAGATATGGCCCATGTGTGTAGGAAGCACAGTTCTTTTGTTCTGAGCAAGCTCACTGTTCGGAACACATAGGAAACACAGTAGAATAGAAGAGTGCTCTTTTCTCAAAAGCAGAGTGTGTTTCATGTAAGGCGAGCTAGCATTTGTTTCCCAATCCTAAATGGAGTTGAATCACATGCAGTTTCTGGTCTTATGAGCAAGAGATGTTTTCTGGTAAGGAAAGTCACTATTGCGCTCCCATTGACATACACAGTGCAAATAGCACTCGCGTCTGTTCCCAGCAAGTACAGTGTATCGGACTAAAGAGGAGCTACTGTTCTTGTCAGTTGCCTAAGCATAGTTGAACTAGATATGGCCCGTGTGTAGGAAGCACAGTACTTTTGTTCTGAGCAAGCTCACTGTTCTGGCCCTATAGGAAACACAGTAGAGTAGAAGTGTGCTCTTTTCTCTAAAGCAGAGTGTGTTCCTTGTAAGGTGAGCTAGCTTTTGTTTGCCAGTCCTAAATGGAGTTGAATCACATGCAGTTTCTGGTCCTACAAGCAAGAGTTGTTTTCTGGTAAGAAGAGTCACTATTGCGCTGCCATTGCCATACACAGGACAAATAGCACTGGCGTCTGTTCCCAGCAAGTACAGTGTATTGGACTGAAGAGGATCTACTGTTCTTGTCAGGTTCCTAAGCAGACTTGAACTAGATATGGCCGTGTGTGTAGGAAGCACAGTTTTTTTGTTCTGAGCAAGCTCACTTTTTGGAACACCTAGGAAACACAGTAGAGTAGAAGAGTGCTCTTTTCTCGAAAGCAGAGTGTGTTTCTTGTAAAGCGAGCTAGAGTTTGTTTTCCAGTCCTAAATGGAGTGGAATCACATGCAGTTTCTGGTCCTACGAGCAAGAGTTGTTTTCTGGTAAGAAGGGTCACTATTGCGCTGCCATTGCCATACACAGGACAAATAGCACTGGCGTCTGTTCCCAGCAAGTATAGTGTATTGGACTGAAGAGGATCTACTGTTCTTGTCAGGTTCCTAAGCAGACTTGAACTAGATATGGCCGTGTGTGTAGGAAGCACAGTTCTTTTGTTCTAAACAACTCACTGTTCTGGCCCTATTGGAAACACAGTAGAGTAGAAGAGTGCTCTTTTCTCAAAAGCAGAGTGTGTTTTTGTAAGGCGAGCTAGCGTTTGTTTCCTAGTCTTAAATGGAGTTGAATCACATGCAGTTTCTGGTCCTACGAAAAAGAGCTGTTTTCTGGTAAGGAAAGTCACTATTGCGCTCCCACTGCCCTACACAAGGCAAATAGCACTCGCATCTTTACCCAGCAAGTACAGTGTATTGGACTGAATAGGAGCTACTGTTCTTGTCAGTTTCCTAAGCAGAGTTCAACTAGATATGGACCGTGTGTAGGAAGCACTGTTCTTATGTTCTGAGCAAGCTCACACTTCTGGCCCTATAGGAAACACAGTAGAGTAGAAGAGTGCTCTTTTCTCTGAAGCAGAGTGTGTTTCTTGTAAGTCGAGCTAGCGTTTGTTTCCCAGTTCTAAATGGAGTTGAATCACATGCAGTTTCTAGTCCTACGAGCAAGGGTTGTTTTATGGTAAGAAGAGTCACTGTTGCGCTGCTATTGCCATACACAGGACAAATAGCACTGGCTTCTGTTCCCAGCAAGTACAGTGTATTGTACAGAAGAGGATCTACTGTTTTTGTCAGGTTCCTAAGCAGAATTGAACTAGATATGGCCGTGTGTGTAGGAAGCACAGTTCTAATGTTCTGAGCAAGTTCACTCTTCTGGCTCTATAGGAAACACAGTAGAGTAGAAGAGTGCTCTTTTCTCAAAAGCAGAGTGTGTTTCTTGGAAGTCGAGCTAGCGTTTGTTTCCTAGTCCTAAATGGAGTTGAGTCACATGCAGTTTTTTGTCCTAGGAGCAAGTGTTGTTTTCTGGTAAGACAAGTCACTATTGTGCTCCAATTGCCATACACAGTGCAAATAGCACTCGCGTCTGTTCCCTGCAAGTACAGTGTATTGGAAGGAAGAGGAGCTCCTGTTCTTGTCAGTTTCCTAAGCAGAGTTGAACTAGATATGGCCATATGTGTAGGAAGAACCGTTCTTTTGTTCTGAGCAAGCTCACTGTTCGGACCCCATAGGAAACACAGTAGAGTAGAAGAGTGCTCTTTTCTCAAAAGCAGAGTGTGTTTCTTGTAAGGCGAGCTAGCGTTTGTTTCCCAGTCCTAAATGAAGTTGAATCACATGCAGGTTCTGGTCCTAAGAGCAAGAGTTGTTTTATGGTAAGGAAAGTCACTATTGCGCTCCCCTTGTCATACATAGTGCAAAGAGCTCTCGCGTCTATTCCCAGCAAGTACAGTGTATCGGACTGAAGAGGAGCTACTGTTCTTGTCAGTTTCCTTAGCAGAGTTGAACTAGATATGGCCCGTGTGTGTAGGAAGCACAGTTCTTTTGTTCTGAACAAGCTCACTGTTCTGGCCTTATTGGAAACACAGTAGAGTAGAAGAGTGCTCTTTTCTCAAAAGCAGAGTGTGTTTTTGTAAGGCAAGCTAGCGTTTGTTTCCTAGTCCTAAATGGAGTTGAATCACATGCAGTTTCTGGTCTTACGAAAAAGAGCTGTTTTCTGGTAAGGAATGTCACTATTGGGCTCCCATTGACATACACAGTGCAAATAGCACTCGCGTCTGTTCCCAGCAAGTACAGTGTATCGGACTGAAGAGGAGCTACTGTTCTTGTTTGTTTCCTAAGCAGAGTTGAACTAGATATGGCCCGTGTGTGTAGAAAGCACAGTTCTTTTGTTCTGAGCAAGCTCACTGTTCGGACCCCATAGGAAACACAGTAGAGTAGAAGAGTGCTCTTCTCTCAAAAGCAGAGTGTGTTTCATATAAGGCGAGCTAGCGTTTGTTTCCCAGTCCTAAATGGAGTTGAATCTCATGCAGTTTCTGGTCTTACTAGCAAGAGTTGTTTTCTGGTAAGGAAAGTCACTATTGCGCTCCCATTGACATACACAGTGCAAATAGCACTCGGGTCTGTTCCCAGCAAGTACAGTGTATCGGACTGAAGAGGAGCTACTGTTCTTGTCAGTTTCCTAAGCAGAGTTGAACTAGATATGGCCCGTGTGTAGGAAGTACAGTTCTTTTGTTCTGAAGAAGCTCACTGTTCTGTCCCTATAGGAAACACAGTAGAGTAGAAGAGTGCTCTTTTCTCTAAAGCAGAGTGTGTTTCTTGTAAGGTGAGCTAGCTTTTGTTTCCCAGTCCTAAATGGAGTTGAATCACATGCAGTTTCTGGTCCTACAAGCAAGAGTTGTTTTCTGGTAAGAAGAGTCACTATTGCGCTGCCATTGCCATACACAGGACAAATAGCACTGGCGTCTTTTCCCAGCAAGTACAGTGTATTGGACTGAAGAGGATCTAATGTTCTTGTCAGGTTCCTAAGCAGAAGTGAACTAGATATGGCCGTGTGTGTAGGAAGCACAGTTCTTTTGTTCTGAGCAAGCTCACTGTTCGGACCCCATAGAAAACACAGTAGAGTAGAAGAGTGCTCTTTTCTCAAAAGCAGAGTGTGTTTCTTGTAAGTCTAGCTAGCGTTTGTTTCCCAGTCCTAAATGGAGTTGAGTCACATGCAGTTTTTTGTCCTACGAGCAAGAGTTGTTTTCTGGTAAGACGAGTCACTATTGTGCTCCAATGCCATACACAGTGCAAATAGCACTCGCGTGTGTTCCCCGCAAGTACAGTGTATTGGACTGAAGAGGAGCTACTGTTCTTGTATGTTTCCTAAGCAGAGTTTAATTAGATATGGCCCGTGTGTGTAGAAAGCACAGTTCTTTTGTTCTGAGCAAGCTCACTGTTCGGAACACATAGGAAACACAGTAGAGTAGAAGAGTGCTCTTTTTTCAAAAGCAGAGTGTGTTTCTTGTAAGGCGAGCTAGCATTTGTTTCCCAGTCCTAAGTGGAGTTGAATCACATGCAGTTTCTGGTCCTAAGAGCAAGAGTTGTTTTCTGGTAAGGAAAGTCACTATTGCACTCCCATTGCCATACACAGTGCAAATAGCACTCGCGTCTGTTCCCAGCAATTACAGTGTATCAGACTGAAGAGGAGCTACTGTTCTTGTCAGTTTCCTAAGCAGAGTTGAACTAGTTATGGCCCGTGTGTAGGAAGCACAGTTCTTTTGTTCTGAGCAAGCTCATTGTTCTGGCCCTATAGAAAACACAGTAGAGTAGAAGAGTGCTCTTTTCTCAAAAGCAGAGTGTGTTTCTTGTTAGGCGAGCTAGCATTTGTTTCCCAGTCCTAAATGGAGTGGAATCACATGCAGTTTCTGGTCCTCCGAGCAAGAGTTGTTTTCTGGTAAGAAGAGTCACTATTGCGCTCCCATTGCCATACACAGGACAAATAGCACTGGCGTCTTTTCCCAGCAAGTACAGTGTATTGGACTGAGAGGATCTAATGTTCTTGTCAGGTTCCTAAGCAGAAGTGAACTAGATATGGCCGTGTGTGTAGGAAGCACAGTTCTTTTGTTCTGAGCAAGCTCACTGTTCGGACCCCATAGGAAACACAGTAGAGAAGAAGAGTGCTCTTTTCTCAAAAGCAGAGTGTGTTTTTGTAAGGCGAGCTAGCGTTTGTTTCCCAGTCCTAAATGGAGTTGAGTCACATGCAGTTTTTTGTCCTACGAGCAAGAGTTGTTTTCTGGTAAGACGAGTCACTATTGTGCTCCAATGCCATACACAGTGCAAATAGCACTCGCGTCTGTTCCCCGCAAGTACAGTGTATTGGACTGAAGAGGAGCTACTGTTCTTGTTTGTTTCCTAAGCAGAGTTTAATTAGATATGGCCCGTGTGTGTAGAAAGCACAGTTCTTTTGTTCTGAGCAAGCACACTGTTCGGAACACATAGGAAACACAGTAGAGTAGAAGAGTGCTCTTTTTTCAAAAGCAGAGTGTGTTTCTTGTAAGGCGAGCTAGCATTTCTTTCCCAGTCCTAAATGGAGTTGAATCACATGCAGTTTCTGGTCCTACAAGCAAGAGTTGTTTTCTGGTAAGAAAGTCACTATTGCACTCCCATTGCCATACACAGTGCAAATAGCACTCGCGTCTGTTCCCAGCAATTACAGTGTATTAGTCTGAAGAGGAGCTACTGTTCTTGTCAGTTTCCTAAGCAGAGTTGAACTAGTTATGGCCCGTGTGTAGGAAGCACAGTTCTTTTGTTCTGAGCAAGCTCATTGTTCTGGCCCTATAGGAAACACAGTAGAGTAGAAGAGTGCTCTTTTCTCAAAAGCAGAGTGTGTTTCTTGTTAGGCGAGCTAGCATTTGTTTCCCAGTCCTAAATGGAGTGGAATCACATGCAGTTTCTGGTCCACCGAGCAAGAGTTGTTTTCTGGTAAGAAGAGTCACTATTGCGCTCCCATTGCCATACACAGGACAAATAGCACTGGCGTCTTTTCCCAGCAAGTACAGTGTATTGGACTGAGAGGATCTAATGTTCTTGTCAGGTTCCTAAGCAGAAGTGAACTAGATATGGCCGTGTGTGTAGGAAGCACAGTTCTTTTGTTCTGAGCAAGCTCACTGTTCGGACCCCATAGGAAACACAGTAGAGTAGAAGAGTGCTCTTTTCTCAAAAGCAGAGTGTGTTTTTGTAAGGCGAGCTAGCGTTTGTTTCCCAGTCCTAAATGGAGTTGAGTCACATGCAGTTTTTTGTCCTATGAGCAAGAGTTGTTTTCTGGTAAGACGAGTCACTATTGTGCTCCAATGCCATACACAGTGCAAATAGCACTCGCGTCTGTTCCCCGCAAGTACAGTGTATTGGACTGAAGAGGAGCTACTGTTCTTGTTTGTTTCCTAAGCATAGTTGAACTAGATATGGCCCGTGTGTGTAGGAGGCACAGTACTTTTGTTCTGAGCAAGGTCACTGTTCGGACCCCATAGGAAACACAGTAGAGTAGAAGAGTGCTCTGTTCTCAAAAGCAGAGTGTGTTTCATGTAAGGCGAGCTAGCACTTGTTCCCCAGTCCTAAATGGAGTTGAATCACATGCAGTTTCTGGTCCTACGAGCAAGAGTTGTTTTCTAGTAAGACGAGTCACTATTGTGCTCCCATTGACATACACAGTGCAAATAGCACTCGCGTCTCTTTCCAGCAAGTACAGTGTATCGGACTAAAGAGGAGCTACTGTTCTTGTCAGTTTCCTATGCAGAGTTGAACTAGATATGGCCGTGTGAGTAGGAAGCACAGTTTTTTTGTTCTGAGCAAGCTCACTGTTCGGAACACATAGGAAACACAGTAGAGTAGAAGAGTGCTCTTTTCTCAAAAGCAGAGTGTGTTTCTTGGAAGTCGAGCTAGCGATTGTTTCCCAGTTAAATGGAGTTGAGTCACATGCAGTTTTTTGTCCTACGAGCAAGAGTTGTTTTCTGGTAAGAGAAGTCATTATTGCGCTCCAATTGCCATACACAGTGCAAATAGCACTCGCGTCTGTTCCCTGCAAGTACAGTGCATTGGACGGAAGAGGAGCTATTGTTCTTGTCAGTTTCCTAAGCAGAGTTGAACTAGATATGGCCCATGTGTGTAGGAAGCACAGTTCTTTTGTTCTGAGCAAGCTCACTGTTCGGACCCCATAGTAAACACAGTAGAATAGAAGAGTGCTCTTTTCTCAAAAGCAGAGTGTGTTTCATGTAAGGCGAGCTAGCATTTGTTTCCCAATCCTAAATGGAGTTGAATCACATGCAGTTTCTGGTCTTATGAGCAAGAGATGTTTTCTGGTAAGGAAAGTCACTATTGCGCTCCCATTGACATACACAGTGCAAATAGCACTCGCGTCTGTTCCCAGCAAGTACAGTGTATCGGACTAAAGAGGAGCTACTGTTCTTGTCAGTTGCCTAAGCATAGTTGAACTAGATATGGCCTGTGTGTAGGAATCACAGTACTTTTGTTCTGAGCAAGCTCACTGTTCTGGCCCTATAGGAAACACAGTAGAGTAGAAGTGTGCTCTTTTCTCTAAAGCAGAGTGTGTTCCTTGTAAGGTGAGCTAGCTTTTGTTTGCCAGTCCTAAATGGAGTTGAATCACATGCAGTTTCTGGTCCTACAAGCAAGAGTTGTTTTCTGGTAAGAAGAGTCACTATTGGGCTGCCATTGCCATACACAGGACAAATAGCACTGGCGTCTGTTCCCAGCAAGTACAGTGTATTGGACTGAAGAGGATCTACTGTTCTTGTCAGGTTCCTAAGCAGACTTGAACTAGATATGGCCGTGTGTGTAGGAAGCACAGTTTTTTTGTTCTGAGCAAGCTCACTTTTCGGAACACCTAGGAAACACAGTAGAGTAAAAGAGTGCTCTTTTCTCGAAAGCAGAGTGTGTTTCTTGTAAAGCGAGCTAGAGTTTGTTTCCCAGTCCTAAATGGAGTGGAATCAATGCAGTTTCTTGTCCTACGAGCAAGAGTTGTTTTCTGGTAAGAAGGGTCACTATTGCGCTGCCATTGCCATACACAGGACAAATAGCACTGGCGTCTGTTCCCAGCAAGTATAGTGTATTGGACTGAAGAGGATCTACTGTTCTTGTCAGGTTCCTAAGCAGACTTGAACTAGATATGGCCGTGTGTGTAGGAAGCACAGTTCTTTTGTTCTAAACAACTCACTGTTCTGGCCCTATTGGAAACACAGTAGAGTAGAAGAGTGCTCTTTTCTCAAAAGCAGAGTGTGTTTTTGTAAGGCGAGCTAGCGTTTGTTTCCTAGTCTTAAATGGAGTTGAATCACATGCAGTTTCTGGTCCTACGAAAAAGAGCTGTTTTCTGGTAAGGAAAGTCACTATTGCGCTCCCATTGCCCTACACAAGGCAAATAGCACTCGCATCTTTACCCAGCAAGTACAGTGTATTGGACTGAATAGGAGCTACTGTTCTTGTCAGTTTCCTAAGCAGAGTTCAACTAGATATGGCCCGTGTGTGTAGAAAGCACAGTTCTTTTGTTCTGAGCAAGCTCACTGTTCGGACCCCATAGGAAACACAGTAGAGTAGAAGAGTGCTCTTTTCTCAAAAGCAGAGTGTGTTTCTTGTAAGGCGAGCTAGCATTTGTTTCCCAGTCCTAAATGGAGTTGAATCACATGCAGTTTCTGGTCCTACGAGCAAGAGTTGTTTTCTGGTAAGGTAAGTCACTATTGCGCTTCCATTGCCATACACAGTGCAAATAGCACTCGCGTCTGTTCCCAGCAAGTACAGTGTATCGGACTGAAGAGGAGCTACTGTTCTTGTCAGTTTCCTAAGCAGAGTTGAACTAGTTATGGCCCGTGTGTAGGAAGCACAGTTCTTTTGTTCTGAGCAAGCTCACTGTTCTGGCCCTATAGGAAACACAATAGAGTAGAAGAGTGCTCTTTCCCCTAAAGCAGAGTGTGTTTCTTGTAAGTCGAGCTAGCGTTTGTTTCCCAGTTCTAAATGGAGTTGAAACACATGCAGTTTCTAGTCCTACGAGCAAGGGTTGTTTTATGGTAAGAAGAGTCACTGTTGCACTGCTATTGCCATACACAGGACAAATAGCACTGGCTTCTGTTCCCAGCAAGTACAGTGTATTGTACAGAAGAGGATCTACTGTTTTTGTCAGGTTCCTAAGCAGAATTGAACTAGATATGGCCGTGTGTGTAGGAAGCACAGTTCTAATGTTCTGAGCAAGTTCACTCTTCTGGCTCTATAGGAAACACAGTAGAGTAGAAGAGTGCTCTTTTCTCAATAGCAGAGTGTGTTTCTTGGAAGTCGAGCTAGCGTTTGTTTCCTAGTCCTAAATGGAGTTGAGTCACATGCAGTTTTTTGTCCTAGGAGCAAGTGTTGTTTTCTGGTAAGACAAGTCACTATTGTGCTCCAATTGCCATACACAGTACAAATAGCACTCGCGTCTGTTCCCTGCAAGTACAGTGTATTGGAAGGAAGAGGAGCTACTGTTCTTGTCAGTTTCCTAAGCAGAGTTGAACTAGATATGGCCCGTGTGTAGGAAGTACAGTTCTTTTGTTCTGAAGAAGCTCACTGTTCTGTCACTATAGGAAACACAGTAGAGTAGAAGAGTGCTCTTTTCTCTAAAGCAGAGTGTGTTTCTTGTAAGGTGAGCTAGCTTTTGTTTCCCAGTCCTAAATGGAGTTGAATCACATGCAGTTTCTGGTCCTACAAGCAAGAGTTGTTTTCTGGTAAGAAGAGTCACTATTGCGCTGCCATTGCCATACACAGGACAAATAGCACTGGCGTCTGTTCCCAGCAAGTACAGTGTATTGGACTGAAGAGGATCTACTGTTCTTGTCAGGTTCCTAAGCAGACTTGAACTAGATATGTCCGTGTGTGTAGGAAGCACAGTTTTTTTGTTCTGAGCAAGCTCACTTTTCGGAACACCTAGGAAACACAGTAGAGTAGAAGAGTGCTCTTTTCTCGAAAGCAGAGTGTGTTTCTTGTAAAGCGAGCTAGAGTTTGTTTCCCAGTCCTAAATGGAGTGGAATCACATGCAGTTTCTGGTCCTACGAGCAAGAGTTGTTTTCTGGTAAGAAGGGTCACTATTGCGCTGCCATTGCCATACACAGGACAAATAGCACTGGCGTCTGTTCCCAGCAAGTATAGTGTATTGGACTGAAGAGGATCTACTGTTCTTGTCAGGTTCCTAAGCAGACTTGAACTAGATATGGCCGTGTGTGTAGGAAGCACAGTTCTTTTGTTCTAAACAACTCACTGTTCTGGCCCTATTGGAAACACAGTAGAGTAGAAGAGTGCTCTTTTCTCAAAAGCAGAGTGTGTTTTTGTAAGGCGAGCTAGCGTTTGTTTCCTAGTCTTAAATGGAGTTGAATCACATGCAGTTTCTGGTCCTACGAAAAAGAGCTGTTTTCTGGTAAGGAAAGTCACTATTGCGCTCCCATTGCCCTACACAAGGCAAATAGCACTCGCATCTTTACCCAGCAAGTACAGTGTATTGGACTGAATAGGAGCTACTGTTCTTGTCAGTTTCCTAAGCAGAGTTCAACTAGATATGGACCGTGTGTAGGAAGCACTGTTCTTATGTTCTGAGCAAGCTCACTCTTCTGGCCCTATAGGAAACACAGTAGAGTAGAAGAGTGCTCTTTTCTCTGAAGCAGAGTGTGTTTCTTGTAAGGCGAGCTAGCATTTGTTTCCCAGTCCTAAATGGAGTTGAATCTCATGCAGTTTCTGGTCTTACGAAAAAGAGCTGTTTTCTGGTAAGGAATGTCACTATTGGGCTCCCATTGACATACACAGTGCAAATAGCACTCGCGTCTGTTCCCAGCAAGTACAGTGTATCGGACTGAAGAGGAGCTACTGTTCTTGTTTGTTTCCTAAGCAGAGTTGAACTAGATATGGCCCGTGTGTGTAGAAAGCACAGTTCTTTTGTTCTGAGCAAGCTCACTGTTCGGACCCCATAGGAAACACAGTAGAGTAGAAGAGTGCTCTTTTCTCAAAAGCAGAGTGTGTTTCTTGTAAGGCGAGCTAGCATTTGTTTCCCAGTCCTAAATGGAGTTGAATCACATGCAGTTTCTGGTCCTACGAGCAAGAGTTGTTTTCTGGTAAGGTAAGTCACTATTGCGCTTCCATTGCCATACACAGTGCAAATAGCACTCGCGTCTGTTCCCAGCAAGTACAGTGTATCGGACTGAAGAGGAGCTACTGTTCTTGTCAGTTTCCTAAGCAGAGTTGAACTAGTTATGGCCCGTGTGTAGGAAGCACAGTTCTTTTGTTC
The DNA here is from genome assembly GCF_949786415.1 of Peromyscus eremicus. Classification (NCBI taxonomy): domain Eukaryota; kingdom Metazoa; phylum Chordata; class Mammalia; order Rodentia; family Cricetidae; genus Peromyscus; species Peromyscus eremicus. The sequence continues at coordinate 54,351 of NW_026735104.1, forward strand.
TGAGCAAGCTCACTGTTCTGGCCCTATAGGAAACACAATAGAGTAGAAGAGTGCTCTTTTCCCTAAAGCAGAGTGTGTTTCTTGTAAGTCGAGCTAGCGTTTGTTTCCCAGTTCTAAATGGAGTTGAATCACATGCAGTTTCTAGTCCTACGAGCAAGGGTTGTTTTATGGTAAGAAGAGTCACTGTTGCGCTGCTATTGCCATACACAGGACAAATAGCACTGGCTTCTGATCCCAGCAAGTACAGTGTATTGTACAGAAGAGGATCTACTGTTTTTGTCAGGTTCCTAAGCAGAATTGAACTAGATATGGCCGTGTGTGTAGGAAGCACAGTTCTAATGTTCTGAGCAAGTTCACTCTTCTGGCTCTATAGGAAACACAGTAGAGTAGAAGAGTGCTCTTTTCTCAAAAGCAGAGTGTGTTTCTTGGAAGTCGAGCTAGCGTTTGTTTCCTAGTCCTAAATGGAGTTGAGTCACATGCAGTTTTTTGTCCTAGGAGCAAGTGTTGTTTTCTGGTAAGACAAGTCACTATTGTGCTCCAATTGCCATACACAGTGCAAATAGCACTCGCGTCTGTTCCCTGCAAGTACAGTGTATTGGAAAGAAGAGGAGCTCCTGTTCTTGTCAGTTTCCTAAGCAGAGTTGAACTAGATATGGCCATATGTGTAGGAAGAACCGTTCTTTTGTTCTGAGCAAGCTCACTGTTCGGACCCCATAGGAAACACAGTAGAGTAGAAGAGTGCTCTTTTCTCAAAAGCAGAGTGTGTTTCTTGTAAGGCGAGCTAGCGTTTGTTTCCCAGTCCTAAATGAAGTTGAATCACATGCAGGTTCTGGTCCTAAGAGCAAGAGTTGTTTTATGGTAAGGAAAGTCACTATTGCGCTCCCCTTGTCATACATAGTGCAAAGAGCTCTCGCGTCTATTCCCAGCAAGTACAGTGTATCGGACTGAAGAGGAGCTACTGTTCTTGTCAGTTTCCTTAGCAGAGTTGAACTAGATATGGCCCGTGTGTGTAGGAAGCACAGTTCTTATGTTCTGAACAAGCTCACTGTTCTGGCCTTATTGGAAACACAGTAGAGTAGAAGAGTGCTCTTTTCTCAAAAGCAGAGTGTGTTTTTGTAAGGCAAGCTAGCGTTTGTTTCCTAGTCCTAAATGGAGTTGAATCACATGCAGTTTCTGGTCCTACAAGCAAGAGTTGTTTTCTGGTAAGAAGAGTCACTATTGCGCTCCCATTGCCATACACAGGACAAATAGCATTGGCGTCTGTTCCCAGCAAGTACAGTGTATTGGACTGAAGAGGATCTACTGTTCTTGTCAGGTTCCTAAGCAGACTTGAACTAGATATGGCCGTATGTGTAGGAAGCACAGTTCTTTTGTTCTGAGCAAGCTCACTGTTCGGACCCCATAGGAAACACAGTAGAGTAGAAGAGTGCTCTTTTCTCAAAAGCAGAGTGTGTTTCATATAAGGCGAGCTAGCGTTTGTTTCCCAGTCCTAAATGGAGTTGAATCTCATGCAGTTTCTGGTCTTACTAGCAAGAGTTGTTTTCTGGTAAGGAAAGTCACTATTGCGCTCCCATTGACATACACAGTGCAAATAGCACTCGGGTCTGTTCCCAGCAAGTACAGTGTATCGGACTGAAGAGGAGCTACTGTTCTTGTCAGTTTCCTAAGCAGAGTTGAACTAGATATGGCCCGTGTGTAGGAAGTACAGTTCTTTTGTTCTGAAGAAGCTCACTGTTCTGTCCCTATAGGAAACACAGTAGAGTAGAAGAGTGCTCTTTTCTCTAAAGCAGAGTGTGTTTCTTGTAAGGTGAGCTAGCTTTTGTTTCCCAGTCCTAAATGGAGTTGAATCACATGCAGTTTCTGGTCCTACAAGCAAGAGTTGTTTTCTGGTAAGAAGAGTCACTATTGCGCTGCCATTGCCATACACAGGACAAATAGCACTGGCGTCTTTTCCCAGCAAGTACAGTGTATTGGACTGAAGAGGATCTAATGTTCTTGTCAGGTTCCTAAGCAGAAGTGAACTAGATATGGCCGTGTGTGTAGGAAGCACAGTTCTTTTGTTCTGAGCAAGCTCACTGTTCGGACCCCATAGAAAACACAGTAGAGTAGAAGAGTGCTCTTTTCTCAAAAGCAGAGTGTGTTTCTTGTAAGTCTAGCTAGCGTTTGTTTCCCAGTCCTAAATGGAGTTGAGTCACATGCAGTTTTTTGTCCTACGAGCAAGAGTTGTTTTCTGGTAAGACGAGTCACTATTGTGCTCCAATGCCATACACAGTGCAAATAGCACTCGCGTCTGTTCCCCGCAAGTACAGTGTATTGGACTGAAGAGGAGCTACTGTTCTTGTATGTTTCCTAAGCAGAGTTTAATTAGATATGGCCCGTGTGTGTAGAAAGCACAGTTCTTTTGTTCTGAGCAAGCTCACTGTTCGGAACACATAGGAAACACAGTAGAGTAGAAGAGTGCTCTTTTTTCAAAAGCAGAGTGTGTTTCTTGTAAGGCAAGCTAGCATTTGTTTCCCAGTCCTAAATGGAGTTGAATCACATGCAGTTTCTGGTCCTACGAGCAAGAGTTGTTTTCTGGTAAGGAAAGTCACTATTGCACTCCCATTGCCATACACAGTGCAAATAGCACTCGCGTCTGTTCCCAGCAATTACAGTGTATCAGACTGAAGAGGAGCTACTGTTCTTGTCAGTTTCCTAAGCAGAGTTGAACTAGTTATGGCCCGTGTGTAGGAAGCACAGTTCTTTTGTTCTGAGCAAGCTCATTGTTCTGGCCCTATAGAAAACACAGTAGAGTAGAAGAGTGCTCTTTTCTCAAAAGCAGAGTGTGTTTCTTGTTAGGCGAGCTAGCATTTGTTTCCCAGTCCTAAATGGAGTGGAATCGCATGCAGTTTCTGGTCCTCCGAGCAAGAGTTGTTTTCTGGTAAGAAGAGTCACTATTGCGCTGCCATTGCCATACACAGGACAAATAGCACTGGCGTCTTTTCCCAGCAAGTACAGTGTATTGGACTGAGAGGATCTAATGTTCTTGTCAGGTTCCTAAGCAGAAGTGAACTAGATATGGCCTTGTGTGTAGGAAGCACAGTTCTTTTGTTCTGAGCAAGCTCACTGTTCGGACCCCATAGGAAACACAGTAGAGTAGAAGAGTGCTCTTTTCTCAAAAGCAGAGTGTGTTTTTGTAAGGCGAGCTAGCGTTTGTTTCCCAGTCCTAAATGGAGTTGAGTCACATGCAGTTTTTTGTCCTACGAGCAAGAGTTGTTTTCTGGTAAGACGAGTCACTATTGTGCTCCAATGCCATACACAGTGCAAATAGCACTCGCGTCTGTTCCCCGCAAGTACAGTGTATTGGACTGAAGAGGAGCTACTGTTCTTGTTTGTTTCCTAAGCAGAGTTTAATTAGATATGGCCCGTGTGTGTAGAAAGCACAGTTCTTTTGTTCTGAGCAAGCACACTGTTCGGAACACATAGGAAACACAGTAGAGTAGAAGAGTGCTCTTTTTTCAAAAGCAGAGTGTGTTTCTTGTAAGGCGAGCTAGCATTTCTTTCCCAGTCCTAAATGGAGTTGAATCACATGCAGTTTCTGGTCCTACGAGCAAGAGTTGTTTTCTAGTAAGACGAGTCACTATTGTGCTCCCATTGACATACACAGTGCAAATAGCACTCGCGTCTCTTTCCAGCAAGTACAGTGTATCGGACTAAAGAGGAGCTACTGTTCTTGTCAGTTTCCTATGCAGAGTTGAACTAGATATGGCCGTGTGAGTAGGAAGCACAGTTTTTTTGTTCTGAGCAAGCTCACTGTTCGGAACACATAGGAAACACAGTAGAGTAGAAGAGTGCTCTTTTCTCAAAAGCAGAGTGTGTTTCTTGGAAGTCGAGCTAGCGATTGTTTCCCAGTTAAATGGAGTTGAGTCACATGCAGTTTTTTGTCCTACGAGCAAGAGTTGTTTTCTGGTAAGAGAAGTCATTATTGCCCTCCAATTGCCATACACAGTGCAAATAGCACTCGCGTCTGTTCCCTGCAAGTACAGTGCATTGGACGGAAGAGGAGCTATTGTTCTTGTCAGTTTCCTAAGCAGAGTTGAACTAGATATGGCCCATGTGTGTAGGAAGCACAGTTCTTTTGTTCTGAGCAAGCTCACTGTTCGGACCCCATAGTAAACACAGTAGAATAGAAGAGTGCTCTTTTCTCAAAAGCAGAGTGTGTTTCATGTAAGGCGAGCTAGCATTTGTTTCCCAATCCTAAATGGAGTTGAATCACATGCAGTTTCTGGTCTTATGAGCAAGAGATGTTTTCTGGTAAGGAAAGTCACTATTGCGCTCCCATTGACATACACAGTGCAAATAGCACTCGCGTCTGTTCCCAGCAAGTACAGTGTATCGGACTAAAGAGGAGCTACTGTTCTTGTCAGTTGCCTAAGCATAGTTGAACTAGATATGGCCTGTGTGTAGGAATCACAGTACTTTTGTTCTGAGCAAGCTCACTGTTCTGGCCCTATAGGAAACACAGTAGAGTAGAAGTGTGCTCTTTTCTCTAAAGCAGAGTGTGTTCCTTGTAAGGTGAGCTAGCTTTTGTTTGCCAGTCCTAAATGGAGTTGAATCACATGCAGTTTCTGGTCCTACAAGCAAGAGTTGTTTTCTGGTAAGAAGAGTCACTATTGCGCTGCCATTGCCATACACAGGACAAATAGCACTGGCGTCTGTTCCCAGCAAGTACAGTGTATTGGACTGAAGAGGATCTACTGTTCTTGTCAGGTTCCTAAGCAGACTTGAACTAGATATGGCCGTGTGTGTAGGAAGCACAGTTTTTTTGTTCTGAGCAAGCTCACTTTTCGGAACACCTAGGAAACACAGTAGAGTAAAAGAGTGCTCTTTTCTCGAAAGCAGAGTGTGTTTCTTGTAAAGCGAGCTAGAGTTTGTTTCCCAGTCCTAAATGGAGTGGAATCAATGCAGTTTCTGGTCCTACGAGCAAGAGTTGTTTTCTGGTAAGAAGGGTCACTATTGCGCTGCCATTGCCATACACAGGACAAATAGCACTGGCGTCTGTTCCCAGCAAGTATAGTGTATTGGACTGAAGAGGATCTACTGTTCTTGTCAGGTTCCTAAGCAGACTTGAACTAGATATGGCCGTGTGTGTAGGAAGCACAGTTCTTTTGTTCTAAACAACTCACTGTTCTGGCCCTATTGGAAACACAGTAGAGTAGAAGAGTGCTCTTTTCTCAAAAGCAGAGTGTGTTTTTGTAAGGCGAGCTAGCGTTTGTTTCCTAGTCTTAAATGGAGTTGAATCACATGCAGTTTCTGGTCCTACGAAAAAGAGCTGTTTTCTGGTAAGGAAAGTCACTATTGCGCTCCCATTGCCCTACACAAGGCAAATAGCACTCGCATCTTTACCCAGCAAGTACAGTGTATTGGACTGAATAGGAGCTACTGTTCTTGTCAGTTTCCTAAGCAGAGTTCAACTAGATATGGACCGTGTGTAGGAAGCACTGTTCTTATGTTCTGAGCAAGCTCACTCTTCTGGCCCTATAGGAAACACAGTAGAGTAGAAGAGTGCTCTTTTCTCTGAAGCAGAGTGTGTTTCTTGTAAGGCGAGCTAGCATTTGTTTCCCAGTCCTAAATGGAGTTGAATCACATGCAGTTTCTGGTCCTACGAGCAAGAGTTGTTTTCTGGTAAGGTAAGTCACTATTGCGCTTCCATTGCCATACACAGTGCAAATAGCACTCGCGTCTGTTCCCAGCAAGTACAGTGTATCGGACTGAAGAGGAGCTACTGTTCTTGTCAGTTTCCTAAGCAGAGTTGAACTAGTTATGGCCCGTGTGTAGGAAGCACAGTTCTTTTGTTCTGAGCAAGCTCACTGTTCTGGCCCTATAGGAAACACAATAGAGTAGAAGAGTGCTCTTTTCCCTAAAGCAGAGTGTGTTTCTTGTAAGTCGAGCTAGCGTTTGTTTCCCAGTTCTAAATGGAGTTGAATCACATGCAGTTTCTAGTCCTACGAGCAAGGGTTGTTTTATGGTAAGAAGAGTCACTGTTGCGCTGCCATTGCCATACACAGGACAAATAGCACTGGCTTCTGTTCCCAGCAAGTACAGTGTATTGTACAGAAGAGGATCTACTGTTTTTGTCAGGTTCCTAAGCAGAATTGAACTAGATATGGCCGTGTGTGTAGGAAGCACAGTTCTAATGTTCTGAGCAAGTTCACTCTTCTGGCTCTATAGGAAACACAGTAGAGTAGAAGAGTGCTCTTTTCTCAAAAGCAGAGTGTGTTTCTTGGAAGTCGAGCTCGCGTTTGTTTCCTAGTCCTAAATGGAGTTGAGTCACATGCAGTTTTTTGTCCTAGGAGCAAGTGTTGTTTTCTGGTAAGACAAGTCACTATTGTGCTCCAATTGCCATACACAGTGCAAATAGCACTCGCGTCTCTTCCCTGCAAGTACAGTGTATTGGAAGGAAGAGGAGCTATTGTTCTTGTCAGTTTCCTAAGCAGAGTTGAACTAGATATGGCCATATGTGTAGGAAGCACCGTTCTTTTGTTCTGAGCAAGCTCACTGTTCGGACCCCATAGGAAACACAGTAGAGTAGAAGAGTGCTCTTTTCTCAAAAGCAGAGTGTGTTTCTTGTAAGGCGAGCTAGCGTTTGTTTCCCAGTCCTAAATGAAGTTGAATCACATGCAGGTTCTGGTCCTAAGAGCAAGAGTTGTTTTATGGTAAGGAAAGTCACTATTGCGCTCCCCTTGTCATACATAGTGCAAAGAGCTCTCGCGTCTATTCCCAGCAAGTACAGTGTATCGGACTGAAGAGGAGCTACTGTTCTTGTCAGTTTCCTAAGCAGAGTTGAACTAGATATGGCCCGTGTGTGTAGGAAGCACAGTTCTTATGTTCTAAACAAGCTCACTGTTCTGGCCTTATTGGAAACACAGTAGAGTAGAAGAGTGCTCTTTTCTCTAAAGCAGAGTGTGTTTCTTGTAAGGTGAGCTAGCTTTTGTTTCCCAGTCCTAAATGGAGTTGAATCACATGCAGTTTCTGGTCCTACAAGGAAGAGTTGTTTTCTGGTAAGAAGAGTCACTATTGCGCTGCCATTGCCATACACAGGACAAATAGCACTGGCGTCTTTTCCCAGCAAGTACAGTGTATTGGACTGAAGAGGATCTAATGTTCTTGTCAGGTTCCTAAGCAGAAGTGAACTAGATATGGCCGTGTGTGTAGGAAGCACAGTTCTTTTGTTCTGAGCAAGCTCACTGTTCGGACCCCATAGGAAACACAGTAGAGTAGAAGAGTGCTCTTTTCTCAAAAGCAGAGTGTGTTTCTTGTAAGTCGAGCTAGCGTTTGTTTCCCAGTCCTAAATGGAGTTGAGTCACATGCAGTTTTTTGTCCTACGAGCAAGAGTTGTTTTCTGGTAAGACGAGTCACTATTGTGCTCCAATGCCATACACAGTGCAAATAGCACTCGCGTCTGTTCCCCGCAAGTACAGTGTATTAGACTGAAGAGGAGCTACTGTTCTTGTATGTTTCCTAAGCAGAGTTTAATTAGATATGGCCTGTGTGTGTAGAAAGCACAGTTCTTTTGTTCTGAGCAAGCTCACTGTTCGGACCCCATAGGAAACACAGTAGAGTAGAAGAGTGCTCTTTTTTCAAAAGCAGAGTGTGTTTCATGTAAGGCGAGCTAGCATTTGTTTCCCAGTCCTAAATGGAGTTGAATCACATGCAGTTTCTGGTCCTACAAGCAAGAGTTGTTTTCTGGTAAGAAGAGTCACTATTGCGCTCCCATTGCCATACACAGGACAAATAGCACTGGCGTCTGTTCCCAGCAAGTACAGTGTATTGGACTGAAGAGGATCTACTGTTCTTGTCAGGTTCCTAAGCAGACTTGAACTAGATATGGCCGTATGTGTAGGAAGCACAGTTCTTTTGTTCTGAGCAAGCTCACTGTTCGGACCCCATAGGAAACACAGTAGAGTAGAAGAGTGCTCTTTTCTCAAAAGCAGAGTGTGTTTCATATAAGGCGAGCTAGCGTTTGTTTCCCAGTCCTAAATGGAGTTGAATCGCATGCAGTTTCTGGTCTTACTAGCAAGAGTTGTTTTCTGGTAAGGAAAGTCACTATTGCGCTCCCATTGACATACACAGTGCAAATAGCACTCGGGTCTGTTCCCAGCAAGTACAGTGTATCGGACTGAAGAGGAGCTACTGTTCTTTTCAGTTTCCTAAGCAGAGTTGAACTAGATATGGCCCGTGTGTAGGAAGTACAGTTCTTTTGTTCTGAAGAAGCTCACTGTTCTGTCCCTATAGGAAACACAGTAGAGTAGAAGAGTGCTCTTTTCTCTAAAGCAGAGTGTGTTTCTTGTAAGGTGAGCTAGCTTTTGTTTCCCAGTCCTAAATGGAGTTGAATCACATGCAGTTTCTGGTCCTACAAGCAAGAGTTGTTTTCTGGTAAGAAGAGTCACTATTGCGCTGCCATTGCCATACACAGGACAAATAGCACTGGCGTCTTTTCCCAGCAAGTACAGTGTATTGGACTGAAGAGGATCTAATGTTCTTGTCAGGTTCCTAAGCAGAAGTGAACTAGATATGGCCGTGTGTGTAGGAAGCACAGTTCTTTTGTTCTGAGCAAGCTCACTGTTCGACCCCATAGAAAACACAGTAGAGTAGAAGAGTGCTCTTTTCTCAAAAGCAGAGTGTGTTTCTTGTAAGTCGAGCTAGCGTTTGTTTCCCAGTCCTAAATGGAGTTGAGTCACATGCAGTTTTTTGTCCTACGAGCAAGAGTTGTTTTCTGGTAAGACGAGTCACTATTGTGCTCCAATGCCATACACAGTGCAAATAGCACTCGCGTCTGTTCCCAGCAAGTACAGTGTATTGGACTGAAGAGGAGCTACTGTTCTTGTATGTTTCCTAAGCAGAGTTTAATTAGATATGGCCCGTGTGTGTAGAAAGCACAGTTCTTTTGTTCTGAGCAAGCTCACTGTTCGGAACACATAGGAAACACAGTAGAGTAGAAGAGTGCTCTTTTTTCAAAAGCAGAGTGTGTTTCTTGTAAGGCGAGCTAGCATTTGTTTCCCAGTCCTAAATGGAGTTGAATCACATGCAGTTTCTGGTCCTACGAGCAAGAGTTGTTTTCTGGTAAGGAAAGTCACTATTGCACTCCCATTGCCATACACAGTGCAAATAGCACTCGCGTCTGTTCCCAGCAATTACAGTGTATCAGACTGAAGAGGAGCTACTGTTCTTGTCAGTTTCCTAAGCAGAGTTGAACTAGTTATGGCCCGTGTGTAGGAAGCACAGTTCTTTTGTTCTGAGCAAGCTCATTGTTCTGGCCCTATAGAAAACACAGTAGAGTAGAAGAGTGCTCTTTTCTCAAAAGCAGAGTGTGTTTCTTGTTAGGCGAGCTAGCATTTGTTTCCCAGTCCTAAATGGAGTGGAATCACATGCAGTTTCTGGTCCACCGAGCAAGAGTTGTTTTCTGGTAAGAAGAGTCACTATTGCGCTCCCATTGCCATACACAGGACAAATAGCACTGGCGTCTTTTCCAAGCAAGTACAGTGTATTGGACTGAGAGGATCTAATGTTCTTGTCAGGTTCCTAAGCAGAAGTGAACTAGATATGGCCGTGTGTGTAGGAAGCACAGTTCTTTTGTTCTGAGCAAGCTCACTGTTCGGACCCCATAGGAAACACAGTAGAGTAGAAGAGTGCTCTTTTCTCAAAAGCAGAGTGTGTTTTTGTAAGGCGAGCTAGCGTTTGTTTCCCAGTCCTAAATGGAGTTGAGTCACATGCAGTTTTTTGTCCTATGAGCAAGAGTTGTTTTCTGGTAAGACGAGTCACTATTGTGCTCCAATGCCATACACAGTGCAAATAGCACTCGCGTCTGTTCCCCGCAAGTACAGTGTATTGGACTGAAGAGGAGCTACTGTTCTTGTTTGTTTCCTAAGCATAGTTGAACTAGATATGGCCCGTGTGTGTAGGAGGCACAGTACTTTTGTTCTGAGCAAGGTCACTGTTCGGACCCCATAGGAAACACAGTAGAGTAGAAGAGTGCTCTGTTCTCAAAAGCAGAGTGTGTTTCTTGTAAGGCGAGCTAGCATTTCTTTCCCAGTCCTAAATGGAGTTGAATCACATGCAGTTTCTGGTCCTACGAGCAAGAGTTGTTTTCTAGTAAGACGAGTCACTATTGTGCTCCCATTGACATACACAGTGCAAATAGCACTCGCGTCTCTTTCCAGCAAGTACAGTGTATCGGACTAAAGAGGAGCTACTGTTCTTGTCAGTTTCCTATGCAGAGTTGAACTAGATATGGCCGTGTGAGTAGGAAGCACAGTTTTTTTGTTCTGAGCAAGCTCACTGTTCGGAACACATAGGAAACACAGTAGAGTAGAAGAGTGCTCTTTTCTCAAAAGCAGAGTGTGTTTCTTGGAAGTCGAGCTAGCGATTGTTTCCCAGTTAAATGGAGTTGAGTCACATGCAGTTTTTTGTCCTACGAGCAAGAGTTGTTTTCTGGTAAGAGAAGTCATTATTGCGCTCCAATTGCCATACACAGTGCAAATAGCACTCGCGTCTGTTCCCTGCAAGTACAGTGCATTGGACGGAAGAGGAGCTATTGTTCTTGTCAGTTTCCTAAGCAGAGTTGAACTAGATATGGCCCATGTGTGTAGGAAGCACAGTTCTTTTGTTCTGAGCAAGCTCACTGTTCGGACCCCATAGTAAACACAGTAGAATAGAAGAGTGCTCTTTTCTCAAAAGCAGAGTGTGTTTCATGTAAGGCGAGCTAGCATTTGTTTCCCAATCCTAAATGGAGTTGAATCACATGCAGTTTCTGGTCTTATGAGCAAGAGATGTTTTCTGGTAAGGAAAGTCACTATTGCGCTCCCATTGACATACACAGTGCAAATAGCACTCGCGTCTGTTCCCAGCAAGTACAGTGTATCGGACTAAAGAGGAGCTACTGTTCTTGTCAGTTGCCTAAGCATAGTTGAACTAGATATGGCCTGTGTGTAGGAATCACAGTACTTTTGTTCTGAGCAAGCTCACTGTTCTGGCCCTATAGGAAACACAGTAGAGTAGAAGTGTGCTCTTTTCTCTAAAGCAGAGTGTGTTCCTTGTAAGGTGAGCTAGCTTTTGTTTGCCAGTCCTAAATGGAGTTGAATCACATGCAGTTTCTGGTCCTACAAGCAAGAGTTGTTTTCTGGTAAGAAGAGTCACTATTGGGCTGCCATTGCCATACACAGGACAAATAGCACTGGCGTCTGTTCCCAGCAAGTACAGTGTATTGGACTGAAGAGGATCTACTGTTCTTGTCAGGTTCCTAAGCAGACTTGAACTAGATATGGCCGTGTGTGTAGGAAGCACAGTTTTTTTGTTCTGAGCAAGCTCACTTTTCGGAACACCTAGGAAACACAGTAGAGTAAAAGAGTGCTCTTTTCTCGAAAGCAGAGTGTGTTTCTTGTAAAGCGAGCTAGAGTTTGTTTCCCAGTCCTAAATGGAGTGGAATCAATGCAGTTTCTTGTCCTACGAGCAAGAGTTGTTTTCTGGTAAGAAGGGTCACTATTGCGCTGCCATTGCCATACACAGGACAAATAGCACTGGCGTCTGTTCCCAGCAAGTATAGTGTATTGGACTGAAGAGGATCTACTGTTCTTGTCAGGTTCCTAAGCAGACTTGAACTAGATATGGCCGTGTGTGTAGGAAGCACAGTTCTTTTGTTCTAAACAACTCACTGTTCTGGCCCTATTGGAAACACAGTAGAGTAGAAGAGTGCTCTTTTCTCAAAAGCAGAGTGTGTTTTTGTAAGGCGAGCTAGCGTTTGTTTCCTAGTCTTAAATGGAGTTGAATCACATGCAGTTTCTGGTCCTACGAAAAAGAGCTGTTTTCTGGTAAGGAAAGTCACTATTGCGCTCCCATTGCCCTACACAAGGCAAATAGCACTCGCATCTTTACCCAGCAAGTACAGTGTATTGGACTGAATAGGAGCTACTGTTCTTGTCAGTTTCCTAAGCAGAGTTCAACTAGATATGGCCCGTGTGTGTAGAAAGCACAGTTCTTTTGTTCTGAGCAAGCTCACTGTTCGGACCCCATAGGAAACACAGTAGAGTAGAAGAGTGCTCTTTTCTCAAAAGCAGAGTGTGTTTCTTGTAAGGCGAGCTAGCATTTGTTTCCCAGTCCTAAATGGAGTTGAATCACATGCAGTTTCTTGTCCTACGAGCAAGAGTTGTTTTCTGGTAAGGTAAGTCACTATTGCGCTTCCATTGCCATACACAGTGCAAATAGCACTCGCGTCTGTTCCCAGCAAGTACAGTGTATCGGACTGAAGAGGAGCTACTGTTCTTGTCAGTTTCCTAAGCAGAGTTGAACTAGTTATGGCCCGTGTGTAGGAAGCACAGTTCTTTTGTTCTGAGCAAGCTCACTGTTCTGGCCCTATAGGAAACACAATAGAGTAGAAGAGTGCTCTTTCCCCTAAAGCAGAGTGTGTTTCTTGTAAGTCGAGCTAGCGTTTGTTTCCCAGTTCTAAATGGAGTTGAAACACATGCAGTTTCTAGTCCTACGAGCAAGGGTTGTTTTATGGTAAGAAGAGTCACTGTTGCACTGCTATTGCCATACACAGGACAAATAGCACTGGCTTCTGTTCCCAGCAAGTACAGTGTATTGTACAGAAGAGGATCTACTGTTTTTGTCAGGTTCCTAAGCAGAATTGAACTAGATATGGCCGTGTGTGTAGGAAGCACAGTTCTAATGTTCTGAGCAAGTTCACTCTTCTGGCTCTATAGGAAACACAGTAGAGTAGAAGAGTGCTCTTTTCTCAATAGCAGAGTGTGTTTCTTGGAAGTCGAGCTAGCGTTTGTTTCCTAGTCCTAAATGGAGTTGAGTCACATGCAGTTTTTTGTCCTAGGAGCAAGTGTTGTTTTCTGGTAAGACAAGTCACTATTGTGCTCCAATTGCCATACACAGTACAAATAGCACTCGCGTCTGTTCCCTGCAAGTACAGTGTATTGGAAGGAAGAGGAGCTACTGTTCTTGTCAGTTTCCTAAGCAGAGTTGAACTAGATATGGCCCGTGTGTAGGAAGTACAGTTCTTTTGTTCTGAAGAAGCTCACTGTTCTGTCCCTATAGGAAACACAGTAGAGTAGAAGAGTGCTCTTTTCTCTAAAGCAGAGTGTGTTTCTTGTAAGGTGAGCTAGCTTTTGTTTCCCAGTCCTAAATGGAGTTGAATCACATGCAGTTTCTGGTCCTACAAGCAAGAGTTGTTTTCTGGTAAGAAGAGTCACTATTGCGCTGCCATTGCCATACACAGGACAAATAGCACTGGCGTCTGTTCCCAGCAAGTACAGTGTATTGGACTGAAGAGGATCTACTGTTCTTGTCAGGTTCCTAAGCAGACTTGAACTAGATATGTCCGTGTGTGTAGGAAGCACAGTTTTTTTGTTCTGAGCAAGCTCACTTTTCGGAACACCTAGGAAACACAGTAGAGTAGAAGAGTGCTCTTTTCTCGAAAGCAGAGTGTGTTTCTTGTAAAGCGAGCTAGAGTTTGTTTCCCAGTCCTAAATGGAGTGGAATCACATGCAGTTTCTGGTCCTACGAGCAAGAGTTGTTTTCTGGTAAGAAGGGTCACTATTGCGCTGCCATTGCCATACACAGGACAAATAGCACTGGCGTCTGTTCCCAGCAAGTATAGTGTATTGGACTGAAGAGGATCTACTGTTCTTGTCAGGTTCCTAAGCAGACTTGAACTAGATATGGCCGTGTGTGTAGGAAGCACAGTTCTTTTGTTCTAAACAACTCACTGTTCTGGCCCTATTGGAAACACAGTAGAGTAGAAGAGTGCTCTTTTCTCAAAAGCAGAGTGTGTTTTTGTAAGGCGAGCTAGCGTTTGTTTCCTAGTCTTAAATGGAGTTGAATCACATGCAGTTTCTGGTCCTACGAAAAAGAGCTGTTTTCTGGTAAGGAAAGTCACTATTGCGCTCCCATTGCCCTACACAAGGCAAATAGCACTCGCATCTTTACCCAGCAAGTACAGTGTATTGGACTGAATAGGAGCTACTGTTCTTGTCAGTTTCCTAAGCAGAGTTCAACTAGATATGGACCGTGTGTAGGAAGCACTGTTCTTATGTTCTGAGCAAGCTCACTCTTCTGGCCCTATAGGAAACACAGTAGAGTAGAAGAGTGCTCTTTTCTCTGAAGCAGAGTGTGTTTCTTGTAAGGCGAGCTAGCATTTGTTTCCCAGTCCTAAATGGAGTTGAATCTCATGCAGTTTCTGGTCTTACGAAAAAGAGCTGTTTTCTGGTAAGGAATGTCACTATTGGGCTCCCATTGACATACACAGTGCAAATAGCACTCGCGTCTGTTCCCAGCAAGTACAGTGTATCGGACTGAAGAGGAGCTACTGTTCTTGTTTGTTTCCTAAGCAGAGTTGAACTAGATATGGCCCGTGTGTGTAGAAAGCACAGTTCTTTTGTTCTGAGCAAGCTCACTGTTCGGACCCCATAGGAAACACAGTAGAGTAGAAGAGTGCTCTTTTCTCAAAAGCAGAGTGTGTTTCTTGTAAGGCGAGCTAGCATTTGTTTCCCAGTCCTAAATGGAGTTGAATCACATGCAGTTTCTGGTCCTACGAGCAAGAGTTGTTTTCTGGTAAGGTAAGTCACTATTGTGCTTCCATTGCCATACACAGTGCAAATAGCACTCGCGTCTGTTCCCAGCAAGTACAGTGTATCGGACTGAAGAGGAGCTACTGTTCTTGTCAGTTTCCTAAGCAGAGTTGAACTAGTTATGGCCCGTGTGTAGGAAGCACAGTTCTTTTGTTCTGAGCAAGCTCACTGTTCTGGCCTTATAGGAAACACAATAGAGTAGAAGAGTGCTCTTTTCCCTAAAGCAGAGTGTGTTTCTTGTAAGTCGAGCTAGCGTTTGTTTCCCAGTTCTAAATGGAGTTGAATCACATGCAGTTTCTAGTCCTACGAGCAAGTGTTGTTTTATGGTAAGAAGAGTCACTGTTGCGCTGCTATTGCCATACACAGGACAAATAGCACTGGCTTCTGTTCCCAGCAAGTACAGTGTATTGTACAGAAGAGGATCTACTGTTTTTGTCAGGTTCCTAAGCAGAATTGAACTAGATATGGCCGTGTGTGTAGGAAGCACAGTTCTAATGTTCTGAGCAAGTTCACTCTTCTGGCTCTATAGGAAACACAGTAGAGTAGAAGAGTGCTCTTTTCTCAAAAGCAGAGTGTGTTTCTTGGAAGTCGAGCTAGCGTTTGTTTCCTAGTCCTAAATGGAGTTGAGTCACATGCAGTTTTTTGTCCTAGGAGCAAGTGTTGTTTTCTGGTAAGACAAGTCACTATTGTGCTCCAATTGCCATACACAGTGCAAATAGCACTCGCGTCTGTTCCCTGCAAGTACAGTGTATTGGAAGGAAGAGGAGCTACTGTTCTTGTCAGTTTCCTAAGCAGAGTTGAACTAGATATGGCTGTATGTGTAGGAAGAACCGTTCTTTTGTTCTGAGCAAGCTCACTGTTCGGACCCCATAGGAAACACAGTAGAGTAGAAGAGTGCTCTTTTCTCAAAAGCAGAGTGTGTTTCTTGTAAGGCGAGCTAGCGTTTGTTTCCCAGTCCTAAATGAAGTTGAATCACATGCAGTTTCTGGTCCTAAGAGCAAGAGTTGTTTTATGGTAAGGAAAGTCACTATTGCGCTCCCCTTGTCATACATAGTGCAAAGAGCTCTCGCGTCTATTCCCAGCAAGTACAGTGTATCGGACTGAAGAGGAGCTACTGTTCTTGTCAGTTTCCTTAGCAGAGTTGAACTAGATATGGCCCGTGTGTGTAGGAAGCTCAGTTCTTATGTTCTGAACAAGCTCACTGTTCTGGCCTTATTGGAAACACAGTAGAGTAGAAGAGTGCTCTTTTCTCAAAAGCAGAGTGTGTTTTTGTAAGGCAAGCTAGCGTTTGTTTCCTAGTCCTAAATGGAGTTGAGTCACATGCAGTTTTTTGTCCTAGGAGCAAGTGTTGTTTTCTGGTAAGAAGAGTCACTATTGCGCTCCCATTGCCATACACAGGACAAATAGCACTGGCGTCTGTTCCCAGCAAGTACAGTGTATTGGACTGAAGAGGATCTACTGTTCTTGTCAGGTTCCTAAGCAGACTTGAACTAGATATGGCCGTATGTGTAGGAAGCACAGTTCTTTTGTTCTGAGCAAGCTCACTGTTCGGACCCCATAGGAAACACAGTAGAGTAGAAGAGTGCTCTTTTCTCAAAAGCAGAGTGTGTTTCATATAAGGCGAGCTAGCGTTTGTTTCCCAGTCCTAAATGGAGTTGAATCTCATGCAGTTTCTGGTCTTACTAGCAAGAGTTGTTTTCTGGTAAGGAAAGTCACTATTGCGCTCCCATTGACATACACAGTGCAAATAGCACTCGGGTCTGTTCCCAGCAAGTACAGTGTATCGGACTGAAGAGGAGCTACTGTTCTTGTCAGTTTCCTAAGCAGAGTTGAACTAGATATGGCCCGTGTGTAGGAAGTACAGTTCTTTTGTTCTGAAGAAGCTCACTGTTCTGTCCCTATAGGAAACACAGTAGAGTAGAAGAGTGCTCTTTTCTTTAAAGCAGAGTGTGTTTCTTGTAAGGTGAGCTAGCTTTTGTTTCCCAGTCCTAAATGGAGTTGAATCACATGCAGTTTCTGGTCCTACAAGCAAGAGTTGTTTTCTGGTAAGAAGAGTCACTATTGCGCTGCCATTGCCATACACAGGACAAATAGCACTGGCGTCTTTTCCCAGCAAGTACAGTGTATTGGACTGAAGAGGATCTAATGTTCTTGTCAGGTTAATAAGCAGAAGTGAACTAGATATGGCCGTGTGTGTAGGAAGCACAGTTCTTTTGTTCTGAGCAAGCTCACTGTTCGGACCCCATAGAAAACACAGTAGAGTAGAAGAGTGCTCTTTTCTCAAAAGCAGAGTGTGTTTCTTGTAAGTCGAGCTAGCGTTTGTTTCCCAGTCCTAAATGGAGTTGAGTCACATGCAGTTTTTTGTCCTACGAGCAAGAGTTGTTTTCTGGTAAGACGAGTCACTATTGTGCTCCAATGCCATACACAGTGCAAATAGCACTCGCGTCTGTTCCCCGCAAGTACAGTGTATTGGACTGAAGAGGAGCTACTGTTCTTGTATGTTTCCTAAGCAGAGTTTAATTAGATATGGCCCGTGTGTGTAGAAAGCACAGTTCTTTTGTTCTGAGCAAGCTCACTGTTCGGAACACATAGGAAACACAGTAGAGTAGAAGAGTGCTCTTTTTTCAAAAGCAGAGTGTGTTTCTTGTAAGGCGAGCTAGCATTTGTTTCCCAGTCCTAAATGGAGTTGAATCACATGCAGTTTCTGGTCCTACGAGCAAGAGTTGTTTCTGGTAAGGAAAGTCACTATTGCACTCCCATTGCCATACACAGTGCAAATAGCACTCGCGTCTGTTCCCAGCAATTACAGTGTATCAGACTGAAGAGGAGCTACTGTTCTTGTCAGTTTCCTAAGCAGAGTTGAACTAGTTATGGCCCGTGTGTAGGAAGCACAGTTCTTTTGTTCTGAGCAAGCTCATTGTTCTGGCCCTATAGAAAACACAGTAGAGTAGAAGAGTGCTCTTTTCTCAAAAGCAGAGTGTGTTTCTTGTTAGGCGAGCTAGCATTTGTTTCCCAGTCCTAAATGGAGTGGAATCACATGCAGTTTCTGGTCCTCCGAGCAAGAGTTGTTTTCTGGTAAGAAGAGTCACTATTGCGCTCCCATTGCCATACACAGGACAAATAGCACTGGCGTCTTTTCCCAGCAAGTACAGTGTATCGGACTGAAGAAGAGCTACTGTTCTTGTCAGTTTCCTAAGCAGAGTTGAACTAGATATGGCCCGTGTGTGTAGGAAGCACAGTTCTTTTGTTCTGAGCAAGTTCACTCTTCTGGCTCTATAGGAAACACAGTAGAGTAGAAGAGTGCTCTTTTCTCAAAAGCAGAGTGTGTTTCTTGGAAGTCGAGCTAGCATTTGTTTCCTAGTCCTAAATGGAGTTGAGTCACATGCAGTTTTTTGTCCAATGAGCAAGAGTTGTTTTCTGGTAAGACAAGTCACTATTGTGCTCCAATTGCCATACACAGTGCAAATAGCACTCGCGTCTGCTCCCTGCAAGTACAGTGTATTAGAAGGAAGAGGAGCTATTGTTCTTGTCAGTTTCCTAAGCAGAGTTGAACTAGATATGGCCCATGTGTGTAGGAAGCACAGTTCTTTTGTTCTGAGCGAGCTCACTGTTCGGACCCTTAGGAAACACAGTAGAGTAGAAGAGTGCTCTTTTCTCAAAAGCAGAGTGTGTTTCATGTAAGGCGAGCTAGCATTTGTTTCCCAGTCCTAAATGGAGTTGAATCACATGCAGTTTCTGGTCTTAAGAGCAAGAGTTGTTTTCTCGTAAGGAAAGTCACTATTGCGCTCCCATTGCCATACACAGTGCAAATAGCACTCGCGTCTGTTCCCAGCAAGTACAGTGTATCGGACTGAAGAGGTGCTACTGTTCTTGTCAGTTTCCTAAGCAGAGTTGAACGAGATATGGCCCTGTGTGTAGGAAGCACAGTCCTTTTGTAATGAGCAAGCTCACTGTTCTGGCCCTATAGGAAACACAGTAGAGTAGAAGAGTGCTCTTTTCTCTAAAGCAGAGTGTGTTTCATGTAAGGCGAGCTAGCATTTGTTTCCCAGTCCTAAATGGAGTTGAATCTCATGCAGTTTCTGGTCTTACGAGCAAGAGTTGTTTTCTGGTAAGGAAAGTCACTATTGCGCTCCCATAGCCATACACAGTGCAAATAGCACTCGCGTCTGTTCCCAGCAAGTACAGTGTATCGGACTGAAGAGGAGCTACTGTTCTTGTCAGTTTCCTAAGCAGAGTTGAACTAGATATGGCCCGTGTGTAGGAAGCACAGTTCTTTTGTTCTGAGCAAGCTCACTGTTCTGGCCCTATAGGAAACACAGTAGAGTAGAAGAGTGCTCTTTTCTCTAAAGTAGAGTGTGTTTCTTGTAGGGTGAGCTAGCTTTTGTTTCCCAGTCCTAAATGGAGTTGAATCACATGCAGTTTCTGGTCCTACAAGCAAGAGTTGTTTTCTGGTAAGAAGAGTCACTATTGCGCTGCCATTGCCATACACAGGACAAAGAGCACTGGCGTCTGTTCCCAGCAAGTACAGTGTCTTGGACTGCAGAGGATCTACTGTTCTTGTCAGGTTCCTAAGCAGACTTGAACGAGATATGGCCGTGTGTGTAGGAAGCACAGTTTTTTTGTTCTGAGCAAACTCATTGTTCCGACCCCTTAGGAAACACAGTAGAGTAGAAGAGTGCTCTTTTCTCTAAAGCAGAGTGTGTTTCTTGTAAGGCGAGCTAGCGTTTGTTTCCCAGTCCTAAATGGAGTTGAGTCAAATGCAGTTTTATGTCCTACGAGCAAGAGTTGTTTTCTCGTAAGACAAGTCACTATTGTGCTCCAATTTCCATACACAGTGCAAATAGCACTCGCGTCTGTTCCCCGCAAATACAGTGTATTGGACTGAAGAGGAGCTACTGTTCTTGTTTGTTTCCTAAGCAGAGTTGAACCAGATATGGTCCGTGTGTGTAGGAGGTACAGTACTTTTGTTCTGAGCAAGCTCACTGTTCGGACCCCATAGGAAACACAGTAGAGTAGAAGAGTGCTCTTTTCTCAAAAGCAGAGTGTGTTTCATGTAAGGCGAGGTAGCACTTGTTCCCCAGTCCTAAATGGAGTTGAATCACATGCAGTTTCTGGTCCTACAAGCAAGAGTTGTTTTCTGGTAAGGAAAGTCACTATTGCGCTCCCATTGCCATACACAGTGCAAATAGCACTCGCGTCTGTTCCCAGCAAGTACAGTGTATCGGACTGAAGAGGAGCTACAGTTCTTGTCAGTTTCCTAAGCAGAGTTGAACTAGTTATGGCCCGTATGTAGGAAGCACAGTTCTTTTGTTTTGAGCAAGCTCACTGTTCTGGCCCTATAGGAAACACAGTAGAGTAGAAGAGTGCTCTTTTCTCTAAAGCAGAGTGTGTTTCTTGTAAGGCCAGCTAGAGTTTGTTTCCCAGTCTTAAATGGAGTTGAATCACATGCAGTTTCTAGTCCTAAGAGCAAGAGTTGTTTTATGGTAAGAAGAGTCACTATTGCGCTGCCATTGCCATACACAGGACAAAGAGCACTGGCGTCTGTTCCCAGCAAGTACAGTGTATTGGACTGAAGAGGATCTACTGTTCTTGTCAGGACCTAAGCAGACTTGAACTAGATATGGCCGTGTGTGTAGGAAGCACAGTTCTTTTGTTCTGAGCAAGATCACTGTTCGGACACCTTAGGAAACACAGTATAGTAGAAGAGTGCTCATTTCTCAAAAGCAGAGTGTGTTCTTGTAAGACGAGCTAGCGTTTGTTTCCCAGTCCTAAATGGAGTTGAATCACATGCAGTTTCTGGTCCTAAGAGCAAGAGTTGTTTTCTGGTAAGGAAAGTCACTATTGCGCTCCTCTTGCCATACATAGTGCAAATAGCTCTCGCGTCTGTTCCCAGCAAGTACAGTGTATCGGACTGAAGAGGAGCTACTGTCTTGTCAGTTTCCTAAGCAGAGTTCAACTAGATATAGCACGTGTGTGTAGGAAGCACCGTTCTTATGTTCTGAGCAAGCTCACTGTTCTGGCCCTATAGGAAACACAGTAGAGTAGAAGAGTGCTCTTTTCTCAAAAGCAGAGTGTGTTTTTGTAAGGGGAGCTAGCGTTTGTTTCCTAGTCCTAAATGGAGTTGAATCACAAGCAATTTCTGGTCCTACGAACAAGAGTTTTTTTCTGGTAAGGAAAGTCACTATTGCGCTCCCATTGCCCTACACAAGGCAAATAGCACTCGTGTCTTTTCCCAGCAAGTACAGTGTATTGGACTTAATAGGAGCTACAGTTCTTGTCAGTTTCCTAAGCAGAGTTGAACTAGATATGGCCCTGTGTGTAGGAAGCACAGGTCTTTTGTTCTGAGCAAACTCACTGTTCGGACACCATAGGAAACACAGTAGAGTAGAAGAGTGCTCTTTTCTCAAAAGCAGAGTGTGTTTCTTGTAAGGCGAGCTAGCGTTTGTTTCCCAGTCCTAAATGGAGTTGAATCTCATGCAGTTTCTCGTCCTAAGAGCAAGAGTTGTTTTCTGGTAAGGAAAGTCACTATTGCGCTCCCCTTGCCATACATAGTGCAAATAGCTCTCGCGTCTATTCCCAGCAAGTACAGTGTATCCCACTGAAGAGGAGCTAATGTTCTTGTTTGTTTCCTAAGCAGAGTTGAACTAGATATGGCCCGTGTGTGTAGGAAGCACAGTTCTTATGTTCTGAACAAGCTCACTGTTCTGGCCCTATTGGAAATACAGTAGAGTAGAAGAGTGCTCTTTTCTCAAAAGCAGAGTGTGTTTTTGTAAGGCGAGCTAGCGTATGTTTCCTAGTCCTAAATGGAGTTGAATCACATGCAGTTTCTGGTCCTACGAAAAAGAGCTGTTTTCTGGTAAGGAAAGTAACTATTGCGCTCCCATTGCCCTACACAAGGCAAATAGCACTCGCGTCTTTTCCCAGCAAGTACAGTGTATTGGACTGAATAGGAGCTACTGTTCTTGTCAGTTTCCTAAGCAGAGTTGAACTAGATATGGTCCGTGTGTGTAGGAATCACAGTTCTTTTGTTCTGAACAAGCTCACTGTTTGGACCAAATAGGAAACACAGTAGAGTAGAAGAGTGCTTTTTTCTCTAAAGCAGAGTGTGTTTCTTGTAAGGTGAGCTAGCGTTTGTTTCCCAGTCCTAAATGGAGTGGAATCACATGCAGTTTCTGGTCCTACGAGCAAGAGTTGTTTTCTGGTAAGGAAATCACAACTGCGCTCCCATTGCCTTACACAGTGCAAATAGCCCTCCCGTCTGTTCCCAGCAAGTACATTGTATTGGACCAAAGAGGAGCTACTGTTCTTCTCAGTTTCCTAAGCAGAGTTGAACTAGATATGGCCCGTGTGTGTAGGAAGTACATTTCTTTTTTTCTGAGCAACCTCACTGTTCTGGCCCTATAGGAAACACAGTAGAGTAGAAGAGTGCTCTTTTCTCAAAAGCAGAGAGTGTTTCTTGTAAAGTGAGCTAGAGTTTATTTCCCAGTCCTAAATGGAGTTGAATCCCATGCAGTTTCTGGTCCTACGATCAAGAGTTGTATTCTGGTAAGAAGAGTCACTATTGCGCTGCCATTGCCATACACAGGACAAATAGCACTGGCGTCTGTTCCCCGCAAGTACAGTGTATTGGACTGAAGAGGAGCTACTGTTATTGTCCATTTCCTAAGCAGAGTTGAACTAGATATGGCCGTGTGTGTAGGAAGCACAGTTCTTATGTTCCGAGCAAGCTCACTGTTCTGGCCCCAGAGGAAACACAGTAGAGTAGAAGAGTGCTCTTTTCTCAAAAGCAGAATGTGTTTCTTGGAAGTCGAGCTAGCGTTTGTTTCCCAGTCCTAAATGGAGTTGAGTCACATGCAGTTTTTTGTCCTACGAGCAAGAATTGTTTTCTCGTAAAACAAGTCACTATTGTGCTCCAATTGCCATACACAGTGCAAATAGCACTGGCGTCTGTTCCCCGCAAGTACAGTGTATTGGACTGAAGAGGAGCTACTGTTATTGTCCATTTCCTAAGCAGAGTTGAACTAGATATGGCCGTGTGTGTAGGAAGCACAGTTCTTATGTTCCGAGCAAGCTCACTGTTCTGGCCCCAGAGGAAACACAGTAGAGTAGAAGAGTGCTCTTTTCTCTAAAGCAGAGTGTGTTTCTTGTAAGGCTAGCTAGCGTTTGTTTCCCAGTCCTAAATGGAGTTGAGTCACTTGCAGTTTTTTGTCCTACGAGCAAGAGTTGCTTTCTGGTAAGACGAGTCACTATTGTGCTAAAATTGCCATACACAGTGCAAATAGCACTCGCGTCTGTTCCCCGCAAGTAAAGTGTATTGGACTGAAGAGAGGCTACTGTTCTTGTCAGTTTCATAAGCAGAGTTGAACTAGATATGGGCCGTGTATGTAGGAAGCACAGTTCTTTTGTTCTGAGCAAGCTCACTGTTCGGACCCCATAGGAAACACAGTAGAGTAGAAGAGTGCTCTTTTCTGAAAAGCAGAGTGTGTTTCATGTAAGGCGAGCTAGCATTTGTTTCCCAGTCCTAAATGGAGTTGAATCACATGCAGTTTCTGGTCCTACGAGCAAGAGTTGTTTTCTGGTAAGGAAAGTCACTATTGTGCTTCTATTGCCATCCACAGTATAAATAGCACTCGCGTCTTTTCCCAGCAAGTACAGTGTATTGGACTGAAGAGGAGCTACTGTTCTTGTCAGTTTCCTAAGCAGAGTTCAACTAGATATGGCCCGTGTGTAGGAAGCACAGTTCTTATGTTCTGAGCAAGCTCACTGTTCTGGCCCTATAGGAAACACAGTAGAGTAGAAGAGTGCTCTTTTCTCTAAAGCCGAGTGTGTTTCTTGTAAGGCGAGCTAGCGTTTGTTTCCCAATCCTAAATGGAGTTGAATCACATGCAGTTTCTGGTCCTACGAGCAAGAGTTGTTTTCTGGTAAGACGAGTCACTATTGTGCTCCAATTGCCATACACAGTGCAAATAGCACTCGTGTCTCTTTCCAGCAAGTAGAGTGTATCAGACTAAAGAGGAGCTACTGTTCTTGTCAGTTTCCTATGCAGAGTTGAACTAGATATGGCCGTATGAGTAGGAAGTACAGTTTTTTTGTTCTGAGGAAGCTCACTGTTCGGAACACATAGGAAACACAGTAGAGTAGAAGAGTGCTCTTTTCTCAAAAGCAGAGTGTGTTTCTTGGAAGTCGAGCTAGCGTTTGTTTCCCAGTTAAATGGAGTTGAGTCACATGCAGTTTTTTGTCCTATGAGAAAGAGTTGTTTTCTGGTAAGAGAAGTCACTATTGCGCTCCAATTGCCATACACAGTGCAAATAGCACTCGCGTCTGTTCCCTGCAAGTACAGTGTATTGGACTAAGAGGAGCTATTGTTCTTGTCAGTTTCCTAAGCAGAGTTGAACTAGATATGGCCCATGTGTGTAGGAAGCACAGTTCTTTTGTTCTGAGCAAGCTCACTGTTCGGACCCCATAGGAAACACAGTAGAATAGAAGAGTGCTCTTTTCTCAAAAGCAGAGTGTGTTTCTTGTAAGGCGAGCTAGCATTTGTTTCCCAATCCTAAATGGAGTTAAATCACATGCAGTTTCTGTTCTTACGAGAAAGAGATGTTTTCTGGTAAGGAAAGTCACTATCGCGCTCCCATTGACATACACAGTGCAAATAGCACTCGCGTCTGTTCCCAGGAAGTACAGTGTATCAGACTGAAGAGGAGCTACTGTTCTTGTCAGTTTCCTAAGCAGAGTTGAACTAGATATGGCCGTGTGTGTAGGAAGCACAGTTCATATGTTCTGAACAAGCTCACTGTTCTGGCCCTATTGGAAACACAATAGAGTAGAAGAGTGCTCTTTTTTTTTTTTTTTTAAAGATTTATTTATTTATTATGTATACAGTATTCTGTCTGCATATATACCTGCAGGCCAGAAGAGTGCGCTAGCTCTCATTACAGATGGTTGTGAGCCACCATGTGGTTGCTGGGATTGAACTCAGGACCTCTGGAAGAACAGTCAGTGCTCTTAACCACTGAGCCATCTCTCCAGCCCCAAGAGTGCTCTTTTCTCAAAAGCAAAGTGTGTTTTTGTAAGGCGAGCTAGCGTTTGTTTCCTAGTCCTAAATGGAGTTGAGTCACACGCAGTTTTTTGTCTTACGAGCAAGAGTTGTTTTCTGGTAAGACAAGTCACTATTGTGCTCCAATTGCCATACACAGTGCAAATAGCACTCGCGTCTGATCCCTGCAAGTACAGTGTATTGGAAGGAAGAGGAGCTATTGTTCTTGTCAGTTTCCTAAGCAGAGTTGAACTAGATATGGCCCATGTGTGTAGGAAGCACAGTTCTTTTGTTCTGAGTAAGCTCACTGTTCGGACCCCATAAGAAACACAGCAGAGAAGAAGAGTGCTCTTTTCTCAAAAGCAGAGTGTGCTTCATGTAAGGCGAGCTAGCATTTGTTTCCCAGTCCTAAATGGAGTTGAATCTCATGCAGTTTCTGGTCTTACGTACAAGAGTTGTTTTCTGGTAAGGAAAGTCACTATTGCGCTCCCATTGCCATACACAGTGCAAATAGCACTCGCGTCTGTTCCCAGCAAGTACAGTGTATCGGACTGAAGAGAAGCTACTGTTCTTGTCAGTTTCCTAAGCAGAGTTGAACTAGATATGGCCCATGTGTGTAGAAAGCACAGTTCTTTTGTTCTGAGCAAGCTCAATGTTCGGACCCCATAGGAAACACAGTAGAGTAGAAGAGTGCTCTTTTCTCAAAAGCAGAGTGTGTTTCTTGTAAGGCGAGCTAGCATTTGTTTCCCAGTCCTAAATGGAGTTGAATCACATGCAGTTTCTGGTCCTACGAGCAAGAGTTGTTTTCTGGTAAGGGAAGTCACTATTGCGCTCCCATTGCCATACACAGTGCAAATAGCACTCGCGTCTGTTCCCAGCAAGTACAGTGTATCGAACTGAAGAGGAGCTACTGTTCTTGTCAGTTTCCTAAGCAGAGTTGAACTAGTTATGGCCCGTGTGTAGGAAGCACAGTTCTTTTGTTCTGAGCAAGCTCACTGTTCTGGCCCTATAGGAAACACAATAGAGTAGAAGAGTGCTCTTTTCCCTAAAGCAGAGTGTGTTTCTTGTAAGTCGAGCTAGCGTTTGTTTCCCAGTTCTAAATGGAGTTGAATCACATGCAGTTTCTAGTCCTACGAGCAAGGGTTGTTTTATGGTAAGAAGAGTCACTGTTGCGCTGCTATTGCCATACACAGGACAAATAGCACTGGCTTCTGTTCCCAGCAAGTACAGTGTATTGTACAGAAAGAGGATCTACTGTTCTTGTCAGGTTCCTAAGCAGAATTGAACTAGATATGGCCGTGTGTGTAGGAAGCATAGTTCTAATGTTCTGAGCAAGTTCACTCTTCTGGCTCTATAGGAAACACAGTAGAGTAGAAGAGTGCTCTTTTCTCAAAAGCAGAGTGTGTTTCTTGGAAGTCGAGCTAGCGTTTGTTTCCTAGTCCTAAATGGAGTTGAGTCACATGCAGTTTTTTGTCCAATGAACAAGAGTTGTTTTCTGGTAAGACAAGTCACTATTGTGCTCCAATTGCCATACACAGTGCAAATAGCACTCGCGTCTGCTCCCTGCAAGTACAGTGTATTAGAAGGAAGAGGAGCTATTGTTCTTGTCAGTTTCCTAAGCAGAGTTGAACTAGATATGGCCCATGTGTGTAGAAAGCACAGTTCTTTTGTTCTGAGCGAGCTCACTGTTCGGACCCTTAGGAAACACAGTAGAGTAGAAGAGTGCTCTTTTCTCAAAAGCAGAGTGTGTTTCATGTAAGGCGAGATAGCATTTGTTTCCCAGTCCTAAATGGAGTTGAATCACATGCAGTTTCTGGTCTTAAGAGCAAGAGTTGTTTTCTGGTAAGGAAAGTCACTATTGCGCTCCCATTGCCATACACAGTGCAAATAGCACTCGCGTCTGTTCCCAGCAAGTACAGTGTATCGGACTGAAGAGGAGCTACTGTTCTTGTCAGTTTCCTAAGCAGAGTTGAACTAGATATGGCCCGTGTGTAGGAAGCACAGTTCTTTTGTTCTGAGCAAGCTCACTGTTCTGGCCCTATAGGAAACACAGTAGAGTAGAAGAGTGCTCTTTTCTCTAAAGTAGAGTGTGTTTCTTGTAGGGTGAGCTAGCTTTTGTTTCCCAGTCCTAAATGGAGTTGAATCACATGCAGTTTCTGGTCCTACAAGCAAGAGTTGTTTTCTGGTAAGAAGAGTCACTATTGCGCTGCCATTGCCATACACAGGACAAAGAGCACTGGCGTCTGTTCCCAGCAAGTACAGTGTCTTGGACTGCAGAGGATCTACTGTTCTTGTCAGGTTCCTAAGCAGACTTGAACGAGATATGGCCGTGTGTGTAGGAAGCACAGTTTTTTTGTTCTGAGCAAACTCATTGTTCGGACCCCATAGGAAACACAGTAGAGTAGAAGAGTGCTCTTTTCTCAAAAGCAGAGTGTGTTTCCTTGAAGTCGAGCTAGCGTTTGTTTCCCAGTCCTAAATGGAGTTGAGTCACATGCAGTTTTTTGTCCAACGAGCAAGAGTTATTTTCTGGTAAGACAAGTCACTATTGTGCTCCAATGCCTTACACAGTGCAAATAGCACTCGCGTCTGTTCCCCGCAAATACAGTGTATTGGACTGAAGAGGAGCTACTGTTCTTGTTTGTTTCCTAAGCAGAGTTGAATTAGATATGGCCCGTGTGTGTAGAAAGCACAGTTCTTTTGTTCTGAGCAAGCTCACTGTTTGGACCCCTTAGGAAACACAGTAGAGTAGAAGAGTGCTCTTTTCTCAAAAGCAGAGTGTGTTTCTTGTAAGGCGAGCTATCATTTATTTCACAGTCCTAAATGGAGTTGAATCACATGCAGTTTCTGGTCCTACGAGCAAGAGTTGTTTTCTGGTAAGGAAAGTCACTATTGCGCTCCCATTGCCATACACAGTGCAAATAGCACTCGCATCTGTTCCCAGCAAGTACAGTGTATCGGACTGAAGAGGAGCTACTGTTCTTTTCAGTTTCCTAAGCAGAGTTAAACTAGTTATGGCCGTGTGTAGGAAGCACAGTTCTTTTGTTCTGAGCAAGCTCACTGTTCTGGCCCTATAGGAAACACAGTAGAGTAGAAGAGTGCTCTTTTCTCAAAAGCAGAGTGTGTTTCTTGTAAGGGGAGCTAGCATTTGTTTCCCAGTCTTAAATGGAGTGGAATCACATGCAGTTTCTGGTCCTACGAGCAATAGTTGTTTTCTGGCATGGAAAGTCACTATTGCACTCCCATTGCCATACACAGTCCAAATAGTACATGCGTCTGTTCCCAGCAATTACAGTGTATTGGACTGAAGAGGAGCTACTGTTCTTGTCAGGTTCCTAAGCAGAGTTGAACTAGATATGGCTCGTGTGTGTAGGAAGCACAGTTCTTATGTTCTGAGCAAGCTCACTGCTCTGGAACCATAGGTAACACAGTAGAGTAGAAGAGTGCTCTTTTCTCTAAAGCAGAGTGTGTTTCTTGTAAGGCGAGCTAGCGTTTGTTTCCCAGTCCTAAATGGAGTTGAGTCACATGCAGTTTTTTGTCCTACGAGCAAGAGTTTTTTTCTGGTAAGACGAGACACTATTGTGCTCCAATTGCCTTACACAGTGCAAATAGCACTCGCGTCTGTTCCCAGCAAGTACAGTGTATCGGACTAAAGAGGATCTACTGTTCTTGTCAGTTTCCTAAGCAGACTTGAACTAGATATTGCCTTGTGTGTAGGAAGCACAGTTCTTTTGTTCTGAGCAAGCTCACTTTTCGGAACACATAGGAAACACAGTAGAGTAGAAGAGTGCTCTTTTCTCAAAAGCAGAGTATGTTTCTTGTAAGGCGAGCTAGCGTTTGTTTCCCAGTCCTAAATGGAGTTGAGTCAAATGCAGTTTTATGTCCTACGAGCAAGAGTTGTTTTCTCGTAAGACAAGTCACTATTGTGCTCCAATTGCCATACACAGTGCAAATAGCACTCGCGTCTGTTCCCCGCAAGTACAGTGTATTGGACTGAAGAGGAGCTACTGTTCTTGTTTGTTTCCTAAGCAGAGTTGAACCAGATATGGCCCGTGTGTGTAGGAGGCACAGTACTTTTGTTCTGAGCAAGCTCACTGTTCGGACCCCATAGGAAACACAGTAGAGTAGAAGAGTGCTCTTTTCTCTAAAGCAGAGTGTGTTTCTTGTAAGGCGAGCTAGCGTTTGTTTCCCAGTCCTAAATGGAGTTGAATCACATGCAGTTTCTGGTCCTAAGAGCAAGAGTTGTTTTCTGGTAAGGAAAGTCACTATTGCGCTCCCCTTGCCATACATAGTGCAAATAGCTCTCGCGTCTGTTCCCAGCAAGTACAGTGTATCGGACTGAAGAGGAGCTACTGTCTTGTCAGTTTCCTAAGCAGAGTTCAACTAGATATGGCACGTGTGTGTAGGAAGCACCGTTCTTATGTTCTGAGCAAGCTCACTGTTCTGGCCCTATAGGAAACACAGTAGAGTAGAAGAGTGCTCTTTTCTCAAAAGCAGAGTGTGTTTTTGTAAGGGGAGCTAGCGTTTGTTTCCTAGTCCTAAATGGAGTTGAATCACAAGCAATTTCTGGTCCTACGAACAAGAGTTTTTTTCTGGTAAGGAAAGTCACTATTGCGCTCCATTGCCCTACACAAGGCAAATAGCACTCGCGTCTTTTCCCAGCAAGTACAGTGTATTGGACTTAATAGGAGCTACAGTTCTTGTCAGTTTCCTAAGCAGAGTTGAACTAGATATGGCCCGTGTGTGTAGGAAGTACAGTTCTTTTTTTCTGAGCAAGCTCACTGTTCTGTCCCTATAGGAAACACAGTAGAGTAGAAGAGTGCTCTTTTCTCAAAAGCAGAGTGTGTTTCTTGTAAAGCGAGCTAGAGTTTGTTTCCCAGTCCTAAATGGAGTGGAATCACATGCAGTTTCTGGTCCTACGAGCAAGAGTTGTTTTCTGGTAAGAAGAGTCACTATTGCGCTGTCATTGCCATACACAGGACAAATAGCACTGGCG
This sequence comes from Peromyscus eremicus, assembly GCF_949786415.1. Lineage (NCBI taxonomy): Eukaryota > Metazoa > Chordata > Mammalia > Rodentia > Cricetidae > Peromyscus > Peromyscus eremicus. The sequence continues at coordinate 83,992 of NW_026735104.1, forward strand.
TCTGTTCCTAGCAAGTATAGTGTATTGGAATGAAGAGGATCTACTGTTCTTGTCAGGTTCCTAAGCAGACTTGAACTAGATATGGCCCTGTGTGTAGGAAGCACAGGTCTTTTGTTCTGAGCAAGCTCACTGTTCTGGCCCTATAGGAAACACAGTAGAGTAGAAGAGTCCTCTTTTCTCAAAAGCAGAGAGTGTTTCTTGTAAAGCGAGCTCGCGTTTATTTCCCAGTCCTAAATGGAGTTGAATCCCATGCAGTGTCTGGTCCTACGATCAAGAGTTGTATTCTGGTAAGAAGAGTCACTATTGCGCTGCCATTGCCATACACAGGACAAGTAGCACTGGCGTCTGTTCCCCGCAAGTACAGTGTATTGGACTGAAGAGGAGCTACTGTTATTGTCCATTTCCTAAGCAGAGTTGAACTAGATATGGCCGTGTGTGTAGGAAGCACAGTTCTTATGTTCCGAGCAAGCTCACTCTTCTGGCCCCAGAGGAAACACAGTAGAGTAGAAGAGTGCTCTTTTCTCTAAAGCAGAGTGTGTTTCTTGGAAGTCGAGCTAGCATTTGTTTCCCAGTCCTAAATGGAGTTGAGTCACATGCAGTTTTTTGTCCTACGAGCAAGAATTGTTTTCTCGTAAAACAAGTCACTATTGTGCTCCAATTGCCATAAACAGTGCAAATAGCACTGGCGTCTGTTCCCCGCAAGTACAGTGTATTGGACTGAAGAGGAGCTACTGTTATTGTCCATTTCCTAAGCAGAGTTGAACTAGATATGGCCGTGTGTGTAGGAAGCACAGTTCTTATGTTCCGAGCAAGCTCACTGTTCTGGCCCCAGAGGAAACACAGTAGAGTAGAAGAGTGCTCTTTTCTCAAAAGCAGTGTGTGTTTCATGTAAGGCGAGCTAGCATTTGTTTCCCAGTCCTAAATGGAGTTGAATCACATGCAGTTTCTGGTCCTACGAGCAAGAGTTGTTTTCTGGCAAGAAGAGTCACTATTGCGCTCCCATTGTCATACACAGGGCAAATAGTACTGGCGTCTGTTCCCAGCATGTACAGTGTATTGGACTGAAGAGGATCTACTGTTCTTGTCAGTTTTCTAAGCAGAATTGAATAGATATGGCCCATGTGTGCAGGAAGCACAGTTCTTTTGTTCTGAGGAAGCACACTGTTCTGGCCCTTTAGGAAACACAGTAGAGTAGAAGAATGCGCTTTTCTCAAAAGCAGAGTGTGTTTCTTGTAAGGCGAGCTAGCGTTTGTTTCCCAGTCCTAAATGGAGTTGAATCCCATGCAGTTTCTGGTCCTACGAGCAAGAGATCTTTTCTCGTAAGAAGAGTCACTATTGTGCTGCCATTGCCATACACAGGACAAATAGCACTGTGGTCTGTTCCCAGCAAGTACAGTGTATTGGACTGAATAGGAGCTACTGTTCTTGTCAGTTTCCTAAGCAGAGTTGAACTAGATATGGTCCATGTGTGTAGAAAGCACAGTTCTTTTGTTCTGAGCAAGCTCACTCTTTGGACCCCATAGGAAACACAGTAGAGTAGAAGAGTGCTCTTTTCTCTAAAGCAGAGTGTTTTTCTTCTAAGGTGAGCTCGCGTTTGTTTCCCAGTCCTAAATGGAGTTGAATCACATGCAGTTTCTGGTCCTACGAGCAAGAGTTGTTTTCTGGCAAGAAGAGTCATTATTGCGCTCCAATTGTCATACACAGGGCAAATAGCACTGGCGTCGGTTCCCAGCATGTACAGTGTATTGGACTGAAGAGGATCTACTGTTCTTGTCAGGTTCCTAAGCAGAGTTGAACTAGATATGGCCGTGTGTGCAGGAAGCACAGTTCTTTTGTTCTCAGCAAGCTCACTGTTCTGGCCCTATAGGAACACAGTAGAGTAGAAGAGTGCTCTTTTCTCTAAAGCAGAGAGTGTTTCTTGTAAGGTGAGCTAGCGTTTGTTTTCCAGTCCTAAATGGAGTTGAGTCACATGCAGTTTTTGGTCCCACGAGCAAGAGTTGTTTTCTGGTAAGAAGAGTCACTATTGCGCTCCTATTGCCATACACAGTGCAAATAGCACTCGCGTCTGTTCCCAGCAAGTACAGTGTATTGGACTGAATAGGAGCTACTGTTCTTGTCAGTTTCCAAAGCATAGTTGAACTAGATATGGTCCGTGTGTGTAGGAAGCACAGTTCTTTTGTTTTGCGCAAGCTCACTGTTTTGACCATATCGGAAACACTGTAGAGTAGAAGAGTGCTCTTTTCTCAAAAGCAGAGTGTGTTTATTGTAAGGCGAGCTAGCATTTGTTTCCCAGTCGTAAATGGAGTTGAATCACATGCAGTTTCTGGTCCTACGAGCAAGAGTTGTTTTCTGGTAAGGAAAGTCTCTATTGCGCTCCCATTGCCATACACAGTGCAAATAGCACACCCGTCTGTTCCCAGCAATTACAGTGTATCGGACTGAAAAGGAGCTACTGTTCTTGTCAATTTCCTAAGCAGAGTTGAACTAGATGTGGTCCGTGTGTAGGAAGCACAGTTTTCTGTTCTTAGCAAGCTCACTGTTTGGACCCCATAGGAAACACAGTAGAGTAGAAGAGTACTCTTTTCTCAAAAGCAGAGTGTGTTTCTTGTAAGGCGAGCTAGCGTTTGTTTTCTAGTTCTAAATGGAGTTGAATCACATGCAGTTTCTGGTCCTACGAGCAAGAGTTGTTTTCTGGTAAGAAGAGTCACTATTGCGCTGCCATTGCCATACACAAGACAAATAGCACTGGAGTCTGTTTCCAGCAAGTACAGTGTATTGGACTGAAGAGGATCTACTGTTCTTGTCAGGTTTATAAGCAGAATTGAACTAGATATGGCCGTGTGTGTAGGAAGCACAGTTTTTTTGTTCTGAGCAAGCTCACTGTTCGACCCCATAGGAAACACAATAGAGTAGAAGAGTGCTCTTTTCTCTAAAGCAGATTGTGTTTCTTGTAAGGCGAGCTAGCATTTCTTTCCCAGTTCTAAATGGAGTTGAATCACATGCAGTTTCTGGTCCTATGAGCAAGAGTTGTTTTCTGGTAAGGAAAGTCACTATTGCGCTCCCATTCCCATACATAGTGCAAATAGCACTCGGTCCGTTCCCAGCAAGTACAGTGTATCGGACTGAAGAGGAGCTAATGTTCTTGTCAGTTTCCTAAGCAGAGTTGAACTAGATATGGCTCGTGTGAAGGAAGCACAGTTCTTTTGTTCTGATCAAGCTCACTGTTCTGGACCTATAAAAAAAAACAGTAGAGTAGAAGAGTGCTCTTTTCTCAAAAGCACAGTGTTTTTCTTGTAAGGCGAGCTAGCGTTAGTTTCCCAATCCTAAATGGAGTTGAATCACATGCAGTTTCTGGTCCTAGGAGCAAGAGTTGTTTTCTGGTAAGAAGAGTCACTATTGCGATCTCATTGTCATACACAGAGCAAATAGTACTGGCATCTGTTCCCAGCATGTAAAGTGTATGGACTGAAGAGGATCTACTCTTCTTGTCAGTTTCCTAAGCAGAATTGAATAGGTATGGCCCCTGTGTGCAGGAAGCACAGTTCTTTTGTTCTGAGGAAACTCACTGCTCTGGCTCTATAGGAACACAGTAGAGTAGAAGAGTGCTCATTTCTCTAAAGCAGAGTGTGTTTCTTGTAAGGCGAACTAGCGTTTGTTTCCCAGTTCTAAATGGAGTTGAATCACATGCAGTTTCTGGTCCTACGAGCAAGAGTTGTTTTATGGTAACAATAGTCACTATTGCGCTGCCATTGCCATACACAGGACAAATAGCACTGGCGTCTGTTCCCAGCAAGTACACTGTATTGGACTGAAGAGGATCTACTGTTCTTGTCAGGTTCCTAATCAGAATTGAACTAGATATGGCCGTGTTTGTAGAAAGCACATTTCCTTTGTACTGAGCAAGGTCACTGTTTTGACCACAGCGGAAACACAGTAGAGTAGAATAGTACTCTTTTCTCAAAAGCAGAGGGTGTTTCTTGGAAGGTGAGCTAGCATTTGTTTCCCAGTCCTAAATGGAGTTGAATCCCATGCAGTTTCTGGTCCTACGAGCAAGAGTTGTGTTCTGGTAAGAAGAGTCACTACTGTGCTGCCATTGCCATACACAGGACAAATAGCACTGTTGTCTGTTCCCAGCAAGTACACTGTATTGGACTGAAGAGGATCTACTGTTCATGTCAGGTTCCTAAGCAGAATTGAACTAGATATGGCCGTGTGTGTAGGAAGCACAGTCTTTTGTTCTGAGCATGCTCACTGTTCTGGCCCTATAGGAAACACAGTAGAGTAGAAGAGTGCTCTTTTCTCAAAAGCAGAGTGTGTTTCTTGTAAGGCGAGCTAGCATTTGTTTCCCAGTCCTAAATGGAGTTGAATCACATGCAGTTTCTGTTCCTACAAGCAAGAGTTGTTTTCTGGTAAGAAGAGTCACTATTGTGCTCCCATTGTTTTACACAGGGCAAATAGCACTGGCGTCTGTTCCCAGCATGTACAGTGTATTGGACTGAAGAGGATCTACTGTTCTTGTCAGGTTCCTAAGCAGAATTGAACTAGATATGGCCGTGTGTGTAGGAAGCACAGTCTTTTGTTCTGAGCATGCTCACTGTTCTGGGCCTATAGGAAACACAGTAGAGTAGAAGAGTGCTCTTTTCTCAAAAGCAGAGTGTGTTTCTTGTAAGGCGAGCTAGCGTTTGTTTCCCAGTCCTAAATGGAGTTGAATCACATGCAGTTTCTGGTCCTATGAGCAAGAGTTGTTTTCTGGTAAGGTAAGTCACTATTGTGTTCCCATTGCCATACAAAGTGCAAAGAGCACTCGCGTCTGTTCCCAGCAAGTACAGTGTATCAGACTGAAGAGGAGCTACTGTTCTTGTCAGTTTCCTAAGCAGAGTTGAACGAGATATGGCCCGTGTGTGTAGGAAGAACAGTTCTCTTCTTCTGAGCAAGCTCACTGTTCTGGCCCTATTGGAAACACAGTAGAGTAGAAGAGTGCTCTTTTCTCAAAAGCAGAGTGTGTTTCATGTAAGGTGAGCTAGCATTTGTTTCCCAGACCTAAATGAAGTTGAATCACATGCAGTTTCTGGTCCTACGATTAAGAATTGGTTTCTGGTAAGGAAAGACACTATTGAGCTCTCATTGCCATACATAGAGCAAATAGCACTCGGTCCGTTCCCAGCAAGTACAGTGCATCGGACTGAAGAGGAGCTACTGTTCTTGTCAGTTTCCTAAGCAGAGTTGAACTAGATATGGCCCGTGTGAAGGAAGCACAGTTCTTTTGTTCTGAGGAAGCTCACTCATCTGGCCCTATAGGAAACACTTTAGAGAATAAGAGGGCTCTTTTCTCAAAAGCAGAGTGTGTTTCTTGTAAGGCGAGCTAGCATTTGTTTCCCAACCCTAAATGGAGTTGAATCACATGCAGTTTCTTGTCCTACGAGCAATAGTTGTTTTATGGTAAGAATAGTCACTATTGCGCTGCCATTGCCATACACAGGACAAATAGCACTGGCGTCTGTTCCAAGCAAGTACAGTGTATTGGACTGAAGGGGATCTACTGTTCTTGTCAGGTTCCTAAACAGAATTGAACTAGATATGGCCGTGTGTGTAGGAAGCACAGTTCTTTTGTTCTGAGCAAGCTCACTGTTCTGGCCCTACTGGAAACACAGTAGAGTAGAAGAGTGCTCTTTTTTCAAAAGCAGAGTGTATTTCGTGTAAGGCGAGCTAGCGTTTGTTTCACAGTCCTAAATGGAGTTGAGTCACATGCAGTTTCTGGTCCTAGGAACAAGAGTTGTTTTCTGGTAAGAAGAGTCACTATTGTGCTCACATTGTCATACACAGGGCAAATAGTACTGGCGTTTGTTCCCAGCATGTACAGTGTATTGGGCTGAAGAGGATCTACTGTTCTTGTCAGTTTCCTAAGCAGAATTGAATAGATATGGCCCCTGTGTGCAGGAAGCACAGTTCTTTTGTTCTGAGGAAGCTCACTCATCTGGCCCTATAGGAAACACAGTATAGAAGAAGAATGCTCTTTTGTCAAAAGCACAGAGTTTTTCTTGTAAGGCGAGCTCGCATTTCTTTCCCAGTCCTAAATGGAGTTGAGACACATGCAGTTTTTGGTCCTATGAGCAAGAGTTTTTTTTCTGGTAAGAAGAGTCACTATTGCACTCTCATAGCCATACACAGTGCAAATAGCACTTGCATCTGTTCCCAGCAAGTACTGTGTATTGGACTGAAGAGGATCTACTGTTCTTGTCATTTTTTTAAGCAGAGTTGAACTAGATATGCCCCGTGTGTAGGAAGCACAGTTCTTTTGTTCTGAGCAAGCTCACTGTTCGGACCCGATAGGAAACTCAGTAGGGTAGAAGAGTGCTCTTTTCTCAAAAGCAGAGTGTGTTTCATGTAAGGCGAGCTAGCATTTGTTTCCCAGTCCTAAATGGAGTTGAGTCACATGTAGTTTCTGGTCCTACGAGCAAGAGTTGTTTTCTGGTAAGAAGAGTCACTATTGCGCTCCCATTGTCATACACAGGGCAAATAGCACTCGCGTCTGTTCCCAGCAAGTACAGTGTATTGGACTGAAGAGGATCTACTATTCTTGTCAATTTCCTAAGCAGAATTGAACTAGATATGACCGTGTGTGTAGGAAGCACAGTTCTTTTGTTTTGAGCAAGCTCACTGTTTTGGTCCTATAGGAAACACAGTTGAGTAGAAGAGTGCTCTTTTCTCAAAAGCAGAGTGTGTTTCTTGTAAGGCAAGCTCGCGTTTGTTTCCCAGTCCTAAATGGAGTTGTGTCACATGCAGTTTTTTGTCCTACGAGCAAGAGTTGTTTTCTGGTAAGAAGAGTCACTATTGCGCTCCAATTGACATACACAGTGCAAATAGCACTCTCGTCTGTTCCCCGCAAGTACAGTGTATTGGACTGAATAGGAGCTACTGTTCTTGTCAGGTTCCTAAGCAGAGTTGAACTAGATATGGCCGTGTGTGTAGGAAGCACAGTTCTTTTGTTCTGAGCAAGCTCACTGTTCTGGCCCTATAGGAAACACAGTAGAGTAGAAGAGTGCTCTTTTCTCAAAAGCACAGTGTGTTTCTTGTAAGGCGAGCTTGCGTTTGTTTCCCAGTCCTAAATGGAGTTGAATCACATGCAGTTTCTGGTCCTATGAGCAAGAGTTGTTTTCTGGTAAGAAGAGTCACTATTTCGCTCCAATTGCCATACACAGTGCAAATAGCACTCTTGTCTGTTCCCAGCAAGTAAAGTGTATTGGACTGAATAGGAGCTACTGTTCTTGTCAGTTTCCAAAGCATAGTTGAACTAGATATGGTCCGTTTGTGTAGGAAGCACAGTTCTTTTGTTCTCAGCAAGCTCACTGTTCTGGCCCTATAGGAAACACAGTAGAGTAGAAGAGTGCTCTTTTCTCTAAAGCAGAGTGTGTTTCTTGTAAGGCGAGCAAGGGTTTGTGTCCCAGTCCTAAATGGAGTTGAATCACATGCAGTTTCTGGTCCTACGAGCAAGAGTTGTTTTATGGTAAGAATAGTCACTATTGCGCTGCCATTGCCATACACAGGACAAATAGCACTGGCATCTGTTCCCAGCAAGTACAGTGTATTGCACTGAAGAGACTACTATTCTTGTCAATTTCCTAAGCAGAATTGATCTAGATATGACCGTATGTGTAGGAAGCACAGTTCTTTTGTTCTGAGCAAGCTCACTGTTTTGGTCTTAATGGAAACACAGTTGAGTAGAAGAGTGCTCTTTTCTCAAAAGCAGAGTGTGTTTCTTGTAAGGCGAACTCGCGTTTGTTTCCCAGGCCTAAATGGAGTTGAGTCACATGCAGTTTTTTGTCCTACGAGCAAGAGTTGTTTTCTGGTAAGACGAGTCACTATTGTGCTCCAATTGCCATACACAGTGCAAATAGCACTCGCGTCTGTTCCCAGCAAGTACAGTGTATTGGACTGAAGACCATCTACTGTTCTTGTCAGGTTCCTAAGCAGAGTTGAACTAGATATGGTCCGTGTGTAGGAAGCACAGTTCTTTTGTGCTGAGCAAGCTCACTCTGTGGACCCCATAGGAAACACAGTAGAGTAGAAGAGTGCTCTCTTCTCAAAAGCAGAGTGTGTTTCTTATAAGGTGAGCTAGCATTTGTTTCCCAGTCTTAAATGGAGTTGAATCCCATGCAGTTTCTGGTCCTAGGAGCAAGAGTTGTTTTCTGGTAAGAAGAGTCACTATTGTGCTCCCATTGTCATACACAGGGCATATAGCACTCGCGTCTGTTCCCAGCAAGAACAGGGTTTTGGACTGAAGAGGATCTACTGTTCTTGTCAGTTTCCTAAGCAGAGTTGAACTAGATATGGTCCGTGTGTGTAGGAAGGACAGTTCTTTTTTTCTCAGCAAGCTCACTTTTATGGCCCAATAGGAAACACTGTAGAGTAGAAGAGTGCTCTTTTCTCAAAAGCAGAGTGTGTTTCTTGTAAAATGAGCTATCGTTTGTTTCCAAGTCCTAAATGGAGTTGTATCACATGCAGTTTTTGCTCCTACGAGCAAGAGTTGTTTTCTGGTAAGAAGAGTCACTATTGTGCTCAAATTGCCATATACAGTGCAAATAGCACTCACGTCTGTTCCCAGCAAGTACAGTGTATTGGACTGAATAGGAGCTACTGTTCTTGTCAGTTTCCTAAGCAGAGTTGAACTAGATATGGTCCGTGTGTGTAGGAAGCACAGTTCTTTTGTTCTCAGCAAGCTCACTCTTCTGGCCCGATAGGAAACACAGTAGAGTAGAAGAGTGCTCTTTCCTCAAAAGCAGAGTGTGTTTCATGTAAGGCGAGCTAGCATTTGTTTCCCAGTCCTAAATGGAGTGGAATCACATGCAGTTTCTGGTCCTACGAGCAAGAGTTGTTTTCTGGTAAGAAAAGTCACTATTGCGCTCCCATTGCCATACACAGTGCAAATACCATCGCGTGTGTTCCCAGCTAGTTCAGGGTATCGTACTGAAGAGGAGCTACTGTTTTTGTCAGTTTCCTAAGCAAGAGTTGAACTAGATATGGCCTGTGTGTAGGAAGCACAGTTTTTTTTTTCTGAGCAAGATCACTCTTCTGGCCCTATAGGAAACACTTTAGAGTATAAGAGGGCTCTTTTCTCAAAAGCAGAGTGTGTTTCTTGTAATGCGAGCTATCATTTGTTTCCCAGTCCTAAATGGAGTTGAATCTCATGTAGTTTCTGGTCCTATGAGCAAGAGTTGTTTTCTGGTAAGAAGAGTCACTATTGTGCTCCCATTGCCATACACAGTGCAAATAGCACTCGCGTCTGTTCCCAGCAGGTACAGTGTATCGGACTGAAGAGTAGCTACTGTTGTTGTCAGTTTCCTAAACAGAGTTGAACGAGATATGGCCCGTGTGTGTAGGAAGCTCAGTTCTTTTGTTCTGAGCAAGCTCACTGTTTTGACCACATAGGAAACACAGTAGAGTAGAAGAGTGCTCTTTTCTCAAATGCAGGGTGTGTTTCTTGTAAGGCGAGCTAGTGTTTGTTTCCCAGGCCTAAATGGAGTTGAATCCCATGCAGTTTCTGTTCCTACAAGCAAGAGTTGTTTTCTGGTAAGGAAAGTCACTATGGCGCTCCCATTGCCATACACAGGACAAATAGCACTGGCATCTGTTCCCAGCAAGTACAGTGTATTGGACTGAAGGGGATCTACTGTTCTTGTCAGGTTCCTAAACAGAATTGAACTAGATATGGCCGTGTGTGTAGGAAGCACAGTTCTTTTGTTCTGAGCAAGCTCACTGTTCTGGCCCTACAGGGAACACAGTAGAGTAGAAGAGTGCTCTTTTCTCAAAAGCAGAGTGTATTTCTTGTAAGGCGAGCTAGCGTTTGTTTCCCAGTCCTAAATGGAGTTGAGTCACATGCAGTTTCTCCTAGGAAGAAGAGTTGTTTTCTGGTAAGAAGAGTCACTATTGTGCTCCCATTGTCATACACAGGGCAAATAGTACTGGCGTCTGTTCCCAGCATGTACAGTGTATTGGACTGAAGAGGATCTACTGTTCTTGTCAGGTTCCTAAGCAGAATTGAACTAGGTGTGGCGGTGTGTGTAGGAAGCTCGATTATTTGTTCTCAGCAAGGTCACTCTTCGGACATCATAGGAAACACAGTAGTGTAGAAGAGTGCTCTTTTCTCAAATGCAGATTGTGTTTCTTGTAAGGCGAGATGGCGTTTGTTTCCTAGTCCTAAATGGAGTTCAATCACAGGCAGTTTCCGGTCCTATGAGCAAGAGTTTTTTTCTGGTAAGAAGAGTCAATATTGCGCTGCCATTGCCATACACAGGACAAATAGTACTGGAGTCTCTTCCCAGCAAGTACAGTGTATTGGACTGAAGAGGATCTACTGTTCTTGTCAGGTTCCTAAGCAGAATTGAACTAGATATGGCCGTGTGTGTAGGAAGCACAGTTCTTTTGTTCTGAGCAAGTTCACTGTTCGGACCTCTTAGGAAACACAATAGTGTAGAAGAGTGCTTTTTTCTCTAACTCAGAGTGTGTTTCTTGTAAGGCAAGTTAGTGTTTGTTTCACAGTCCTAAATGGAGTTGAATCACATGCACTTTCTGGTCCTACGAGCAAGAGTTGTGTTCTGGTAAGAAGAGTAACTATTTTGCTCGCATTGTCATACACAGGGCAAATAGCACACGCATCTGTTCCCAGCATGTACAGTGTATTGGACTGAAGAGGATCTACTGTTCTTGTCAGGTTCCTAAGCAGAGTTGAACTAGATATGGCCGTGTGTGTAGGAAGCACAGTTCTTTTGTTCTGAGCAAGCTCACTGTTCTGGCCCTTTAGGAAACACAGTAGAGTAGAAGAGTGCTCTTTTCTCAAAAACAGAGTGTATTTCTTGTAAGGCGAGCTAGCGTTCGTTTCCCAGTTCTATATGGAGTTGAATCACATGCAGTTTCTGGTCCTACGAGCAAGAGTTGTTTTTTGGTAAGGAAAGTCACTATTGTGCTCCCAATGCCATAAACAGTGCAAATAGCACTCGCATCTGTTCCCAGCAAGTACAGTGTATCGGACTGAAGAGGAGCTACTGTTTCTGTCAGTTTCCTAAGCAGAGTTGAACGAGATATGTCCCGCGTGTGTAGGAAGCACAGTTCTTTTGTTCTGAGCAAGCTCACTGTTTGGACCCCATAGGAAACACAGTAGAGTAGAAGAGTGCTCTTTTCTCTAAAGCAGAGTGTGTTTCTTGTAAGGCGAGCTAGCGTTTGTTTCCCAGTCCTAAATGGAGTTGAATCACATGCAGTTTCTAGTCCTACAAGCAAGAGTTGTTTTCTGGTAAGAAGAGTCACTATTGCGCTGCCATTGCCATACACAGGACAAATAGCACTGGTGTCTCTTCCCAGCAAGTACAGTGTACTGGACTGAACAAGATCTACTGTTCTTGTCAGGTTCCTAATCAGACTTGAACTAGATATGGCCATGTTTGTAGTAAGCACAGTTTTTTTGTTCTGAGCAAGCTCACTGTTTGGACACCATAGGGAACACAGTAGAGTAGAAGAGTGCTCTTTTCTCTAAAGCAGAGTGTGTTTCTTGTAAGGCGAGCTCGCCTTTGTTTACCAGTCCTAAATGGAGTTGTCACAGGCAGTTTTTGGTCCTACGAGCAAGAGTTGTTTTATGGTAAGAAGAGTCACTATTGCGCTGCCATTGCCATACACAGGACAAATTCCGCTGGCGTCTGTTCCCAGCAAGTACAGTGTACTGGACTGAAGAAGATCTACTGTTCTTGTCAGGTTCCTAAGCATAATTGAACTAGATATGGCCATGTGTGTAGGAAGCACAGTTCTTTTGTTCTGAGCAAGCTCACTGTTCTGACCCCATAGGAAACACAGTAGAGTTGAATTTTGCTCTTTTCTCAAAAGCAGAGTGTGTTTATTTTAAGGCGAGCTAGCGTTTGTTTCCCAGTCCTAAATGGCGTTGAATCCCATGCAGTTTCTGGTCTTACGAGCAAGAGTTGTTTTCTGGTAAGAAAAGTCACTATTGCGCTCCCATTGCCATACACAGTGCAAATACCATCGCGTGTGTTCCCAGCTAGTTCAGGGTATCGTACTGAAGAGGAGCTACTGTTTTTGTCAGTTTCCTAAGCAGAGTTGAACTAGATATGGCCCGTGTGTGTAGGAAGCACAGTTTTTTTTTTCTGAGCAAGATCACTGTTCTGGCCCTATAGGAAACACTTTAGAGTATAAGAGGGCTCTTTTCTCAAAAGCAGAGTGTGTTTCTTGTAATGCGAGCTATCATTTGTTTCCCAGTCCTAAATGGAGTTGAATCTCATGCAGTTTCTGGTCCTATGAGCAAGAGTTGTTTTCTGGTAAGAAGAGTCACTATTGTGCTCCCATTGCCATACACAGTGCAAATAGCACTCGCGTCTGTTCCCAGCAGGTACAGTGTATCGGACTGAAGAGTAGCTACTGTTGTTGTCAGTTTCCTAAACAGAGTTGAACGAGATATGGCCCGTGTGTGTAGGAAGCTCAGTTCTTTTGTTCTGAGCAAGCTCACTGTTTTGACCACATAGGAAACACAGTAGAGTAGAAGAGTGCTCTTTTCTCAAAAGCAGGGTGTGTTTCCTGTAAGGCGAGCTAGTGTTTGTTTTCCAGGCCTAAATGGAGTTGAATCCCATGCAGTTTCTGTTCCTACGAGCAAGAGTTGTTTTCTGGTAAGGAAAGTCACTATGGCGCTCCCATTGCCATACACAGGACAAATAGCACTGGCATCTGTTCCCAGCAAGTACAGTGTATTGGACTGAAGGGGATCTACTGTTCTTGTCAGGTTCCTAAACAGAATTGAACTAGATATGGCCGTGTGTGTAGGAAGCACAGTTCTTTTGTTCTGAGCAAGCTCACTGTTCTGGCCCTACAGGGAACACAGTAGAGTAGAAGAGTGCTCTTTTCTCAAAAGCAGAGTGTATTTCTTGTAAGGCGAGCTAGCGTTTGTTTCCCAGTCCTAAATGGAGTTGAGTCACATGCAGTTTCTGGTCCTAGGAAGAAGAGTTGTTTTCTGGTAAGAAGAGTCACTATTGTGCTCCCATTGTCATACACAGGGCAAATAGTACTGGCATCTGTTCCCAGCATGTACAGTGTATTGGACTGAAGAGGATCTACTGTTCTTGTCAGGTTCCTAAGCAGAATTGAACTAGGTGTGGCGGTGTGTGTAGGAAGCTCGATTTTTTGTTCTCAACAAGCTCACTCTTCGGACATCATAGGAAACACAGTAGTGTAGAAGAGTGCTCTTTTCTCAAATGCAGATTGTGTTTCTTGTAAGGCGAGATGGTGTTTGTTTCCTAGTCCTAAATGGAGTTCAATCACAGGCAGTTTCCGGTCCTATGAGCAAGAGTTTTTTTCTGGTAAGAAGAGTCAATATTGCGCTGCCATTGCCATACACAGGACAAATAGTACTGGAGTCTCTTCCCAGCAAGTACAGTGTATTGGACTGAAGAGGATCTACTGTTCTTGTCAGGTTCCTAAGCAGAATTGAACTAGATATGGCCGTGTGTGTAGGAAGCACAGTTCTTTTGTTCTGAGCAAGTTCACTGTTCGGACCACTTAGGAAACACAGTAGAGTAGAAGAGTGCTTTTTTCTCTAACTCAGAGTGTGTTTCTTGTAAGGCAAGTTAGTGTTTGTTTCACAGTCCTAAATGGAGTTGAATCACATGCACTTTCTGGTCCTACGAGCAAGAGTTGTGTTCTGATAAGAAGAGTAACTATTGTGCTCGCATTGTCATACACAGGGCAAATAGCACACGCGTCTGTTCCCAGAATGTACAGTGTTTTGGACTGAAGAGGATCTACTGTTCTTGTCAGGTTCCTAAGCAGAGTTGAACTAGATATGGCCGTGTGTGTAGGAAGCACAGTTCTTTTGTTCTGAGCAAGCTCACTGTTCTGGCCCTTTAGGAAACACAGTAGAGTAGAAGAGTGCTCTTTTCTCAAAAGCAGAGTGTATTTCTTGCAAGGCGAGCTAGCGTTCGTTTCCCAGTTCTATATGGAGTTGAATCACATGCAGTTTCTGGTCCTACGAGCAAGAGTTGTTTTTTGGTAAGGAAAGTCACTATTGCGCTCCCAATGCCATAAACAGTGCAAATAGCACTCCCATCTGTTCCCAGCAAGTACAGTGTATCGGACTGAAGAGGAGCTACTGTTTCTGTCAGTTTCCTAAGCAGAGTTGAACGAGATATGTCCCGCGTGTGTAGGAAGCACAGTTCTTTTGTTCTGAGCAAGCTCACTGTTTGGACCCCATAGGAAACACAGTAGAGTAGAAGAGTGCTCTTTTCTCTGAAGCAGAGTGTTTTTCTTGTAAGGCGAGCTAGCGTTTGTTTCCCAGTCCTAAATGGAGTTGAATCACATGCAGTTTCTGGTCCTACAAGCAAGAGTTGTTTTCTGGTAAGAAGAGTCACTGTTGCGCTGCCATTGCCATACACAGGACCAATAGCACTGGTGTCTCTTCCCAGCAAGTACAGTGCATTGGACGGAAGAGGATCTACTGTTCTTGTCAGGTTCCTAATCAGACTTGAACTAGATATGGCCATGTTTGTAGTAAGCACAGTTTTTTTGTTCTGAGCAAGCTCACTGTTTGGACCCCATAGGGAACACAGTAGAGTAGAAGAGTGCTCTTTTCTCTAAAGCAGAGTGTGTTTCTTGTAAGGCGAGCTCGCCTTTGTTTACCAGTCCTAAATGGAGTTGTCACAGGCAGTTTTTGGTCCTACGAGCAAGAGTTGTTTTATGGTAAGAAGAGTCACTATTGCGCTGCCATTGCCATACACAGGACAAATTCCGCTGGCGTCTGTTCCCAGCAAGTACAGTGTACTGGACTGAAGAAGATCTACTGTTCTTGTCAGGTTCCTAAGCATAATTGAACTAGATATGGCCGTGTGTGTAGGAAGCACAGTTCTTTTGTTCTGAGCAAGCTCACTGTTCGGACCCCATAGGAAACACAGTAGAGTTGAATTTTGCTCTTTTCTCAAAAGCAGAGTGTGTTTATTTTAAGGCGAGCTAGCGTTTGTTTCCCAGTCCTAAATGGCGTTGAATCCCATGCAGTTTCTGGTCTTACGAGCAAGAATTGTTTACTGGTAAGGAAAGTAACTATTGAGCTCCCATTGCCATACACAGTGCAAATAGCACTCACGTCTCTTCCCAGCAAATACAGTGCCTCGAACTGAAGAGGAGCTACTGTTCTTGTCAGTTTCCTAAGCAGAGTTGAACTAGAGATGATCGGTGTGTGTAGGAAGCACAGTTCTTTTGTTCTGAGCAAGCTCACTGTTTGGACCCCATAGGAAACTCAGTAGAGTAGAAGAGTGCTCTTTTCTCAAAAGCAGAGTGTGTTTCTTGTAAGGCGTGCTAGCGTTTGTTTCCTAGTCCTAAATGGAGTTGAATCACATGCAGTTTCTGGTTCTACGAGCAAGAGTTGTTTTCTGGTAAGAAGAGTCAATATTGCGCTCCCATTGCCCTACACAGGACAAATAGCACTGGCGTCTTTTCCCAGCAAATACAGTGTATTGGACTGAAGAGGAGCTACTGTTCTTGTCAGTTTCCTAAGCAGAGCTGAACTAGATATGGTCCGTGTGTGTAGGAAGCACAGTTCTTTTGTTCTGAGCAAGCTCACTCTTTGGACCCCATAGGAAATACAGTAGAGTAGAAGAGTGCTCTTTTCTCAAAAGCAGAGAGTGTTTCTTGTAAGGCGAGCTAGCGTTTGTTTCCCAGTCCTAAATGGAGTTGAATCACATGCAGTTTCTGGTCCTTCGAGCAAGAGTTGTTTTATGGTAAGAAGAGTCACTATTGCGCTGCCATTGCCATACACAGGACAAATAGCACTGTTGTCTGTTCTCAGCAGTACAGTGTATTGGACTGAAGAGGATCTACTGTTCTTGTCAGGTTCCTAAGCAGAATTGAACTAGGTGTGACGGTGTGTGTAGGAATCACGTTTTTTTTTGTTCTGATCAAGCTCACTCTTCGGACCTCATAGGAAACACAGTAGAGTAGAAGAGTGCTCTTTCCTCTAAAGCAGAGTGTGTTTCTTGTAAGGCGAGCTAGCGTTTGTTTCCTAGCCCTAATTGGAGTTCAACAACAGGCAGTTTCCGGTCCTATGAGCAAGAGTTGTTTTCTGGTAAGGAAAGTTACTATTGTGCTCCATTGCCATACACAGTGCAAATAGCACTCGCGTCTGTTCCCAGCAAGTACAGTGTATTGGACTACATAGCAGCTACTGTTCTTGTCAGTTTCCTAAGCAGAGTTGAACTAGATATGGTCGGTGTGTGTAGGAAGCACAGTTCTTTTGGTTTGAGCAAGTTCACTGTTCAGACTTCTTAGGAAACACAATAGAGTAGAAGAGTGCTTTTTTCTCTAAATCAGAGTGTGTTTCGTGTAAGGCGAGCTAGCATTTGTTTCCCAGTCCTAAATGGAGTTGCATCACATGCAGTTTCTGGTCCTATGAGCAAGAGTTGTTTTCTGCTAAGAAGAGTCAGTATTGTGCTCCCATTGTCATACACAGGGCAAAGAGCACTCGCGTCTGTTCCCAGCATGCACAGTGTATTGGACTGAAGAGGATCTACTGTTCTTGTCAGGTTCCTAAGCAGAGTTGAACTAGATATGGCCGTGTGTGTAGGAAGCACAGTTCTTTTGTTCTGAGCAAGCTCACTGTTCTGGCCCTATAGGAAACATAGTATAGTAGAAGAGTGCTCTTTTCTCAAAAGCAGAGTGTGTTTCTTGTAAGGCGAGCTAGCGTTTGTTTCCCAGTCCAATATGGAGTTGAATCACATGCAGTTTCTGGTCCTACAAACAAGAGTTGTTTTCTGGTAAGAAGAGTCACTATTGCGCTGCCATTGCCATACACAGGACAAATAGCACTGGTGTCTTTTCCCAGCAAGTACAGTGTATTGGACGGAAGAGGATCTACTGTTCTTGTCAGGTTCCTAAGCAGATTTGAACTAGATATGGCCGTGTGTGTAGGAAGCACAGTTTTTTTGTTCTGAGCAAGCTCACTGTTCGGACGCCATAGGAAACACAGTAGAGTAGACGAGTGCTCTTTTCTCTAAAGCAGAGTGTGTTTCTTGTAAGATGAGCTCGCGTTTGTTTCCCAGTCTTAAATGGAGTTGAGTCACAGGCAGTTTTTGGTCCTACGAGCAAGAGTTGTTTTCTGGTAAGAAGAGTCACTATTGCGCTCCAAATGCCATACACAGTGCAAATAGCTCTCGCATCTGTTCCCAGCAAGTATAGTATATTGGACTGAATAGGAGCTACTGTTCTTGTCAGTTTCCTAAGCAGAGTTGAGCTAGATATTTCCCGTGTAGGAAGCACAGTTCTTTTGTTCTGAGCAAGCTCACTGTTTGGACCACATAGGAAACACAGTAGAGTAGCAGAGTGTTCTTTTCTCTAAAGCAGAGTGTGTTTCTTGTAAGGCGAGCTAGCGTTTGTTTCCCAGTCCTAAATGGATTTCAATCACAGGCAGTTTCCGGTCCTACGAGCAAGACTTGTTTTCTGGTAAGGAAAGTTACTATTGTGCTCCCATTGCCATACACAGTGCAAATAGCACTCGCGTCTGTTCCCAGCAAGTGCAGTGTATTGGACTGAATAGGAGCAACTGTTCTTGTCAGTTTCCTAAGCAGACTTGATCTAGATATGGCCGTGTGTGTAGGAAGCACAGTTTTTTTGTTCTGAGCAAGCTCACTGTTTGGACCACATAGGAAACACAGTAGAGTAGAAGAGTGCTCTTTCTCAAAAGCAGAGTGTGTTTGTGGAAGTCGAGCTAGCGTTTGTTTCCCAGTCCTAAATGGAGTTGAGTCACATGCAGTTTTTGTCCTACGAGCAAGAGTTGTTTTCTGGTAAGACGAGTCACTATTGTGCTCCAATTGCCATACACAGTGCAAATAGCACTCGCGTCTGTTCCGAGCAAGTACAGTGTATTGGACTGAGGAGGAGCTACTGTTCTTGTCAGTTTCCTAAGCAGAGTTGAACTAGATATGGCCCGAGTGTAGGAAGCACAGTTCTTTTCTTCTGAGCAAGCTCACTGTTCTGGCCCTATAGGAAACACAGTAGAGTAGAAGAGTGCTCTTTTCTTTAAAGCAGAGTGTGTTTCTTGTAAGGCGAGCTACCATTTGTTTCCCAGTCCTAAATGTAGTGGAATCACATGCAGTTTCTGGTCCAATGAGCAAGAGTTGTTTTCTGGTAAGGAAAGTCACTATTGTGCTCCCATTGCCATACACAGTGCAAAAAGCACATGCGTCTGTTCCCAGCAAGTACAGTGTATCAGACTGAAGAGGAGCTACTGTTCTTGTCAGTTTCCTAAGCAGAGTTGATCTCGATATGGCCCGTGTGTGTAGGAAGCACAGTTCTTATGTTCTGAGCAAGCTCACTGTTCCGGCCCTATAGGAAACACAGTAGAGTAGAAGAGTGCACTTTTCTTAAAAGCAGAGAGTGTTTCTTGTAAGGCGAGCTCGCGTTTGTTTCCCAGTCTTAAATGGAGTTGAGTCACATGCAGTTTTTTGTCCTACGAGCAAGAGTTGTTTTCTGGTAAGAAGAGTCACTGTTGTGCTCCAAATGCCATATACAGTGCAAATAGCACTAGCGTCTGTTCCCAGCAAGTACAGTGTATCAGACTGAATAGGAGCTACTGTTCTTGTCAGTTTCCTAAGCAGACTTGAACTAGATATGGCCGTGTGTGTAGGAAGCACAGTTTTTTTGTTCTGAGCAAGCTCACTGTTCGGAACACATAGGAAACACAGTAGAGTAGAAGAGTGCTCTTTTCTCAAAAGCAGAGTGTGTTTTTGGAAGGCGAGCTAGCGTTTGTTTCCCAGTCCTAAATGGAGTTGAGTCACATGCAGTTTTTTGTCCTACGAGCAAGAGTTGTTTTCTGGTAAGACGAGTCACTATTGTGCTCCAATTGCCATACACAGTGCAAATAGCACTCGCCTCTGTTCCGAGCAAGTACAGTGTATTGGACTGAAGAGGATCTACTGTTCTTGTCAGGTTCCTAAGCAGAATTGACCTAGGTATGGTGGTGTGTGTAGGAAGCACGTTTTTTTTGTTCTGAGCAAGCTCACTGTTCGGACCTCATAGGAAACACAGTAGAGTAGAAGAGTGCTCTTTTCTCAAAAGCAGAATGTGTTTCTTGGAAGGCGAGCTAGTGTTTGTTTTCCAGTACTAAATGGAGTTGAGTCACATGCAGTTTTTTGTCCTACGATCAAGAGTTGTTTTCTGGTAAGACGAGTCACTATTGTGTTCCAATTGCCATACACAGTGCAAATAGCACTCGCGTCTGTTCCCAGCAAGTACAGTGTATTGGACTGAATAGGAGCTACTGTTCTTGTCAGTTTCCTAAGAAGAGTTGAACGAGATATGGCCGTGTGTGTAGGAAGCACAGTTCTTTTGTTCTGAGCAAGCTCACTGTTCTGGCCCTATAGGAAACACAATAGAGTAGAAGAGTGCTCTTTTCTCTAAAGCAGAGTGTGTTTCTTGTAAGACGAGCTAGTGTTTGTTTTCCAGTCCTAAAAGGAGTTGAGTCACATGCAGTTTCTAGTCCTAGGAGCAAGAGTTGTTTTATGGTAAGAAGAGACACTTTTGCGCTGCCATTGCCATACACAGGACAAATAGCACTGGCGTCTGTTCCCAGCAAGTACAGTGTAATGGACTGAAGAGGATCTACTGTTCTTGTCAGTTTCCTAAGCAGAATTGAACTAGATATGGCCGTGTGTGTAGGAAGCACAGTTCTTTTGTTCTGAGCAAGTTCAGTGTTCGGACTCCATAGGAAACACAGTAGAGTAGAAGCTTGCTCTTTTCTCAAAAGCAGAGTGTGTTTCTTGTAAGGCGAGCTAGCGTTTGTTTCCCAGTCCTAAATGGAGTTGAGTCACATGCAGTTTTTTGTCCTACGAGCAAGATTTGTTTTCTGGTAAGATGAGTCACTATTGTGCTCCAATTGCCATACACAGTGCAAATAGCACTCGCGTCTCTTCCCCGCAAGTACAGGGTATTGGACTGAAGAGGAGCTACTGTTCTTGTCAGTTTCCTAAGCAGAGTTGAACTAGATATGGCCCTTGTGTGTAGGAAGCACAGTTCTTTTGTTCTGAGCAAGCTCACTGTTCGGACCCCATAGGAAACACAGTAGAGTAGAAGAGTGCTCTTTTCTCAAAAGCAGAGTGTGTTTCTTGGAAGTCGAGCTAGCATTTGTTTCCCAGTCCTAAATGGAGTTGAGTCACATGCAGTTTTTGGTACTTCGAGCAAGAGTTGTTTTCTGGTAAGACGAGTCACTATTGTGCTCCAATTACCATACACAGTGCAAATAGCACTCGTGTCTGTTCCCCGCAAGTAAAGTGTATTGGACTGATGAGGAGCTACTGTTCTTGTCAGTTTCCTAAGCAGAGTTGAACTAGATATGAAACGTGTGTGTAGGAAGCATAGTTCTTTTGTTCTGAGGAATTTCAATGTTCCGACCCCATAGGAAACACAGTAGAGTAGAAGAGTGCTCTTTTCTCAAAAGCAGAGTGTGTTTCATGTAAGACGAGCTAGCATTTGTTTCCCAGTCCTAAATGGAGTTGAATCACATGCAGTTTCTGGTCCTACAAACAAGAGTTGTTTTCTGGTAAGAAGAGTCACTATTGCGCTGCCATTGCCATACACAGGACAAATAGCACTGGTGTCTTTTCCCAGCAAGTACAGTGTATTGGACGGAAGAGGATCTACTGTTCTTGTCAGGTTCCTAAGCAGATTTGAACTAGATATGGCCGTGTGTGTAGGAAGCACAGTTTTTTTGTTCTGAGCAAGCTCACTGTTCGGACGCCATAGGAAACACAGTAGAGTAGAAGAGTGCTCTTTTCTCTAAAGCAGAGTGTGTTTCTTGTAAGACGAGCTCGCGTTTGTTTCCCAGTCTTAAATGGAGTTGAGTCACAGGCAGTTTTTGGTCCTACGAGCAAGAGTTGTTTTCTGGTAAGAAGAGTCACTATTGCGCTCCAAATGCCATACACAGTGCAAATAGCTCTCGCATCTGTTCCCAGCAAGTATAGTGTATTGGACTGAATAGGAGCTACTGTTCTTGTCAGTTTCCTAAGCAGAGTTGAGCTAGATATTTCCCGTGTAGGAAGCACAGTTCTTTTGTTCTGAGCAAGCTCACTGTTTGGACCACATAGGAAACACAGTAGAGTAGCAGAGTGTTCTTTTCTCTAAAGCGGAGTGTGTTTCTTGTAAGGCGAGCTAGCGTTTGTTTCCCAGTCCTAAATGGATTTCAATCACAGGCAGTTTCCGGTCCTACGAGCAAGACTTGTTTTCTGGTAAGGAAAGTTACTATTGTGCTCCCATTGCCATACACAGTGCAAATAGCACTCGCGTCTGTTCCTAGCAAGTGCAGTGTATTGGACTGAATAGGAGCTACTGTTCTTGTCAGTTTCCTAAGCAGACTTGATCTAGATATGGCCGTGTGTGTAGGAAGCACAGTTTTTTTGTTCTGAGCAAGCTCACTGTTTGGACCACATAGGAAACACAGTAGAGTAGAAGAGTGCTCTTTTCTCAAAAGCAGAGTGTGTTTGTGGAAGTCGAGCTAGCGTTTGTTTCCCAGTCCTAAATGGAGTTGAGTCACATGCAGTTTTTTGTCCTACGAGCAAGAGTTGTTTTCTGGTAAGACGAGTCACTATTGTGCTCCAATTGCCATACACAGTGCAAATAGCACTCGCGTCTGTTCCGAGCAAGTACAGTGTATTGGACTGAGGAGGAGCTACTGTTCTTGTCAGTTTCCTAAGCAGAGTTGAACTAGATATGGCCCGAGTGTAGGAAGCACAGTTCTTTTCTTCTGAGCAAGCTCACTGTTCTGGCCCTATAGGAAACACAGTAGAGTAGAAGAGTGCTCTTTTCTTTAAAGCAGAGTGTGTTTCTTGTAAGGCGAGCTACCATTTGTTTCCCAGTCCTAAATGGAGTGGAATCACATGCAGTTTCTGGTCCAATGAGCAAGAGTTGTTTTCTGGTAAGGAAAGTCACTATTGCGCTCCCATTGCCATACACAGTGCAAAAAGCACATGCGTCTGTTCCCAGCAAGTACAGTGTATCAGACTGAAGAGGAGCTACTGTTCTTGTCAGTTTCCTAAGCAGAGTTGATCTCGATATGGCCCGTGTGTGTAGGAAGCACAGTTCTTATGTTCTGAGCAAGCTCACTGTTCCGGCCCTATAGGAAACACAGTAGAGTAGAAGAGTGCTCTTTTCTCAAAAGCAGAGTGTGTTTCTTGGAAGTCGAGCTAGCGTTTGTTTCCCAGTCCTAAATGGAGTTGAGTCACATGCAGTTTTTGGTACTACGAGCAAGAGTTGTTTTCTGGTAAGACGAGTCACTATTGTGCTCCAATTACCATACACAGTGCAAATAGCACTCGTGTCTGTTCCCCGCAAGTAAAGTGTATTGGACTGATGAGGAGCTACTGTTCTTGTCAGTTTCCTAAGCAGAGTTGAACTAGATATGAAACGTGTGTGTAGGAAGCATAGTTCTTTTGTTCTGAGCAAGCTCACTGTTCGGACCCCATAGGAAACACAGTAGAGTAGAAGAGTGCTCTTTTCTCAAAAGCAGAGTGTGTTTCATGTAAGGCGAGCTAGCATTTGTTTCCCAGTCCTAAATGGAGTTGAATCACATGCAGTTTCTGGTACTACGAGCAAGAATTGTTTTCTGGTAAGGAAAGTCGGACTGAAGAGAATCTACTCTTCTTGTCAGTTATCAATGCAGAGTTGAACTAGATATGGCCCGTGTAGGAAGCACAGTGTATTGGACTGAAGAGGAGCTACTGTTCTTGTCAGTTTCCTAAGCAGAGTTGAACTACATATGGTCCGTGTGTGTAGGAACCACAGTTCTTTTGTTCTGAGCAAGCTCACTGTTTGGACCCCATAGGAAACACAGTAGAGTAGAAGAGTGCTCTTTTCTCTAAAGCAGTGTGTTTCTTGTAAAGTCAGCTAGCGTTTGTTTCCCAGTCCTAAATGGAGTTGAATCACATGCAGTTTCTGGTCCTATGACCAAGAGTTGTTTTCTGGTAAGGAAAGTCACTATTGTGCTGCCATTGCCATACACAGTGCAAATAGCACATGCGTCTGTTCCCAGCAAGTACAGTGTATTGGATTGAAGAGGAGCTACTGTTCTTCTCAGTTTCCTAAGCAGAGTTGAACTAGATATGGCCCGTGTGTCTAGGAAGCCCAGTTCATTTGTTCTGAGCAAGCTAACTGTTCTGGCCCTATAGGAAACACAGTAGAATAGAAGAGTGCTCTTTTCTCAAAAGTAGAATGTGTTTCTTGTAAGGTGAGCTAGAGTTTGTTTCCCAGTCCTAAATGGAGTTGAATCACAGACAGTTTTTGGTCCTACGAGCAATAGTTGTTTTCTGGTAAGACGAGTCACTATTGTGCTACAATTGCCATACACAGTGCACATAGTACTCGCGTCTGTTCTAAGCAAGTACAGTGTATCGGACTGAAGAGGAGCTGCAGTTCTTGTCAGTTTCCTAAGCAGAGTTGAAATAGATATGGCCCGTGTGTTTAGGAAGCACAGTTATTATGTTCTGAGCAAGCTCACTGTTCTGGTCCTACAGGAAACACAGTAGAGTAGAAGAGTGCTCTTTTCTCTAAAGCAGAGTGTGTTTCTTGTAAGGCGAGCTCGCGTTTGTTTCCCAGTCCTAAATGGAGTTGAATCACAGACAGTTTCTGGTCCTACGAGCAAGAAATGTTTTCTGGTAAGGAAAGTCATTATTGTGCTCCCATTGCCATACACAGTTCAAATAGCACATGTGTCTGTTCCCAGCAAGTAAAATGTATTGGACTGAAGAGGAGCTACTGTTCTTGTCAGGTTCCTAAGTAGAGTTGAACTAGATATGGCCTGTGTGTGTAGGAAGCAAGTTCTTATGTTATGAGCAAGCTCACTGTTCTGGCCCTATAGGAAACACAGGAGAGTAGAAGAGTGCTCTTTTCTCTAAAGCAGAGTGTGTTTCTTGTAAGGCGAGCTAGCGTTTGTTTCCCAGTCCTAAATGGAGTTGAGTCACATGCAGTTTTTTGTCCTACGAGCAAGAGTTGTTTTCTGGTAAGACAAGTCACTATTGTGCTCCAATTGCCATACACAGTGAAAATAGCACTCGCGTCTGTTCCCCGCAAGTAAAGTGTATTGGACTGAAGAGGAGCTACTGTTCTTGTCAGTTTCCTAAGCAGAGTTGAACTAGATATGGCCTGTGTGTGTAGGAAGCACAGTTCTTTTGTTCTGAGCAAGCTCACTTTTCAGACCCCATAGGAAACACAGTAGAGCAGAAGAGTGCTCTTTTCTCAAAAGCGGAGTGTGTTTCATGTAAGGCGAGCTAGCATTTGTTTCCCAGTCCTAAATGGAGTTGAATCACATGGAGTTTCTGATCCTACGAGCAAGAGTTGTTTTCTGGTAAGGAAAGTCACTATTGTGCTCCCATTGCCACACAGAGTGCATGTAGCACTCGCGTCGGTTCCCAGAAAGTACAGTGTATCGGACTGAAGAGGAGCTACAGTTCTTGTCAGTTTCTTAAGCAGAGTTGAACTAGATATGGCCCATGTGTAGGAAGCACAGTTATTTTGTTCTGAGCAAGCTCACTGTTCTGGCCCTATAGGAAACACAGTAGAGTAGAAGAGTGCTCTTTTATCTAATGCAGAGTGTGTTTCTTGTAAGGCGAACTAGTGTTTGTTTCCCAGTCATAAATGGAGTTGAATCACATGCAGTTTCTGGTCCTACGAGCAAGAGTTGTTTTATGGTAAGAAGAGTCACTATTGCGCTGCCATTGCCATACACAGGACAAATAGCACTGGCGTCTGTTCCCAGCAAGTACAGTGTATTGGACTGAAGAGGATCTACTGTTCTTGTCAGGTTCCTAAGCCGACTTGAACTAGATATGGCCGTGTGTGTAGGAAGCACAGTTCGTTTGTTCGGAGCAACCTCACTGTTCGGACCCTATAGGAAACACAGTAGAGTAGAAGAGTGCTCTTTTCTCAAAAGCAGAGTGTGTTTCTTGTAAGGCGAGCTAGCGTTTGTTTCCCGTTCCGAAATGGAGTTGAATCACATGCAGTTTCTGGTATTACGAGCAAGAGTTGTTTTATGGTAAGGAAAGTCACTATTGCGCTCCCATTGCCATACACAGCGCAAATAGCACTCCCGTCTGTTCCCAGCAAGTACAGTGTATCAGACTGAAGAGGAGCTACTGTTCTTGTCAGGTTCCTAAGCAGAGTTGAACTAGATATGGCCGTGTGTGTAGGAAGCACAGTTTTTTTGTTCTGAGCAAGCTCACTGTTCGAACCCCATAGGAAACAAAGTAGAGTAGAAGAGTGCTCTTTTCCCAAAAGCAGAGTGTGTTTCTTGTAAGGCGAGCTAGCGTTTGTTTTCCAGTCCTAAATGGAGTTGAATCACATGCAGTTTCTGGTCCTATGAGCAAGAGTTGTTTTCTGGTAAGGAAAGTCACTATTGTGCTCACATTGCCATACACAGTGCAAATAGCACTCGCGTCTGTTCCCAGCAAGTACAGTGTATCGGACTGAAAAGGAGCTACTGTTCTTGTCAGTTTCCTAAGCAGAGTTGAACTAGATAAGGCCCGTGTGTGTAGGAAGCACAGTTCTTATGTTCTGAGCAAGCTCACTGTTCTGGCCCTATAGGAAACACAGTAGAGTAGAAAAGTGCTCTTTTCTCAAAAGCAGAGTGTGTTTCTTGTAAGGCGAGCTAGCGTTTGTTCCCTAGTCCTAAATGGAGTTGAATCACATGCAGTTTCTGGTCCTACGAACAAGAGTTTTTTTCTGGTATGGAAAGTCACTATTGCGCTCCCATTGCCATACACAGGGCAAATAGCACTCGCGTCTTTTCCCAGCAAGTACAGTGTATCGGACTGAAGAGGATCTACTGTTCTTGTCAGGTTCTTAAGCAGAATTGAACTAGATATGGCCGTGTGTGTAGGAAGCACAGTTCTTTGGTTCTGAGCAAGTTCACTGTTCTGGCCTTACAGGAAACACAGTAGAGTAGAAGATTGCTCTTTTCTCAAAAGCAGAGTGTGTTTCTTCTAAGGCGAGCTAGCGTTTGTTTCCCAGTCCTAAATGGAGTTGAATCCCATGCAGTTTCTGGTCCTACGAGCAAGAGTTGTTTTCTGGTAAGAAGAGTCACTATTGCGCTCCCATTGTCATACACAGGGCAAATAACACTGGCATCTGATCCCAGGAAGTACAGTGTATTGGACTGAAGAGGATGTACTGTTCTTGTCAGGTTCCTACGCAGAATTGAACTAGATATGGCCATGTGTGTAGAAAGCACAGTTCTTTTGTTCTGAGCAAGCTCACTGTTTGGACCCCATAGGAAACACAGTAGAGTAGAAGAGTGCTCTTTTCTCAAAAGCAGAGTGTGTTTATTGAAAGGCGAGCTAGTGTTTGTTTCCCAGTCAGAAATGGAATTGAATCCCGTTCAGTTTCTGGTCCTACGAGCAAGAGATTTTTCTGGTAAGAAGAGTCACTATTGCGCTCCCATTGCCATAAACAGTGCAAATAGCACTGGCATCTGTTCCGTGCATGTACAGAGTATTGGACTGAAGAGGAGCTGCTGTTCTTGTCAGTTTCCTAAGCAGAGTTGAACTAGATATGGCCTGTGTGTTTAGGAAGCACAGTTATTATGTTCTGAGCAAGCTCACTGTTCTGGCCCTATAGGAAACACAGTAGAGTAGAAGAGTGCTCTTTTCTCAAAAGCAGAGTGTCTTTCTTGTGAGCAGAGCTAGCGTTTGTTTCCCAGTCCTAAATGGAGTTGAGTCACATGCAGTTTCTGGTCGTACGAGCAAGAGTTGTTTTCTGGTAAGATGAGTCACTATTGTGCTCCAATTTCCATACACAGTGCAAATAGCACTCACGTCTGTTCTCAGCAAGTACAGTGTATCGGACTGAAGAGGAGCTACTGTTCTTGTCAGTTTCCTAAGCAGAGTTGAACTAGATATGGCCCGTGTGTTTAGGAAGCACAGTTATTATGTTCTGAGCAAGCTCACTGTTCTGGCCCTATAGGAAACACAGTAGAGTAGAAAAGTGCTCTTTTCTCAAAAGCAGAGTGTGTTTCTTGTAAGGCGAGCTAGCGTTTGTTTCCTAGTCCTAAATGGAGTTGAATCACATGCAGTTTCTGGTCCTACGAACAAGAGTTGTTTTCTGGTAAGGAAAGTCACTATTGCGCTACCATTGCCATACACAGGGCAAATAGCACTCGCGTCTTTTCCCAGCAAGTACAGTGTATTGGACTGAATAGGAGATACTGTTCTTGTCAGTTTCCTAAGCATAGTTGAACTACATATGGTACTTGTGTGTAGGAAGCACAGTTCTTTTGTTCTGAGCAAGCTCACTGTTTGGACCCCATAGGAAACAGAGTAGAGTAGAAGAGTGCACTTTTCTCTAAAGCAGAGTGTGTTTCTTGTAAGTTGAGCTAGCGTTTGTGTCTCAGTCCTAAATGGAGTGGAATCACATGCAGTTTCTGGTCCTATGAGCAAGAGTTGTTTTATGGTAAGAATAGTCACTATTGCGCTGCAAAGGCCATACACAGGACAAATAGCACTGGCATCTGTTCCCAGCAAGTACAGTGTATTGGACTGAAGAGGATCTACTGTTCTTGTCACGTTTCTAAGCAGAATTGAACTAGATATGGCCGTGTGTGTAGGAAGCACAGTTCTTTTGTTCTGAGCAAGCTCACTGTTCGGATCCCATAGGAAACACAGTAGAGTAGAAGAGTGCTCTTTTCTAAAAAGCAGAGAGTGTTTCTTGTAAGGCGAGCTAGCGTTTGTTTCCCAGTCCTAAATGGCGTTGAATCACATGCAGTTTGTGTTCCAGGAGCAAGAGTTGTTTTCTGTTAAGGAAAGTCACTATTGTGCTCTCATTGCCATACACAGTGCAAATAGCACTCGCGTCTGTTCCCAGCAAGTACAGTGTATTGGACTGAAGAGGAGCTACTGTTCTTGTCAGTTTCCTAAGCAGAGTTGAACTAGTTATGGCCCGTGTGTAGGAAGCACAGTTCTTTTGTTCTGAGCAAGTTCACTGTTCTGGCCTTATAGGAAACACTGTAGAGTAGAAGATTGCTCTTTTCTCAAAAGCAGAGTGTGTTTCTTGTAAGGCGAGTTAGCGTTTGTTTCCCAGTCCTAAATGGAGTTGAATCCCATGCAGTTTCTGGTCCTACGAGCAAGAGTTGTTTTCTGGTAAGAAGAGTCACTATTGCGCTCCCATTGTCATACACAGGGCAAATAGCACTGGCCTCTGATCCCAGGAAGTACAGTGTATTGGACTGAAGAGGATCTACTGTTCTTGTCAGGTTCCTACACAGAATTGAACTAGATATGGCCATGTGTGTAGAAAGCACAGTTCTTTTGTTCTGAGCAAGCTCACTGTTTGGACCCCATTGGAAACACAGTAGAGTAGAAGAGTGCTCTTTTCTCAAAAGCAGAGTGTGTTTATTGAAAGGCGAGCTAGTGTTTGTTTCCCAGTCAGAAATGGAATTGAATCCTGTGCAGTTTCTGGTCCTACGAGCAAGAGATTTTTCTGGTAAGAAGAGTCACTATTGCGCTCCCATTGCCAGAAACAGTGCAAATAGCACTGGCATCTGTTCCATGCATGTACAGAGTATTGGACTGAAGAGGAGCTACTGTTCTTGTCAGTTTCCTAAGCAGAGTTGAACTAGATATGGCCCCTGTGTGTAGGAAGCACAGTTCTTTTGTTCTGAGCAAGTTCACTGTTCTGGCCCTATAGGAAACACAGTAGAGTAGAAGAGTGCTCTTTTCTCAAAAGCAGAGTGTGTTTCTTGTAAGGCAATCTAGCGTTTCTTTCCCAGTCCTAAATGGAGTTCTGTCTCATGCAGTTTCTGGTCCTATGAGTAAGAGTTGTTTTCTGGTAAGAAGAGTCACTATTGCGCTCCCTTTGTCATACACAGGGCAAATAGCACTGGTGTCTGTTCCCACCAAGTGCAGTGTATTTGACTGAAGAGCGTATAATATTCTTGTCAGTTTCCTAAACAGAATTGAATTAGATAAGGCCCGTGTGTGTAGGAAGCACAGTCCTTTTGTTCTGAGCAAGCTCATTGTTCTTGCCATAGAGGAAACACAGTAGAGTAGAAGAGTGCTCTTTTCTCAAAAGCAGAGTGTGTTTCTTGTGAGCAGAGCTAGCGTTTGTTTCCCAGTCCTAAATGGAGGTGAGTCACATGCAGTTTGTGGTCCTAAGAGCAAGAGTTTTTTTCTGGTAAGAAGAGTCACTATTGCGCTCCCATTGCCATAGAGAGTACAAATAGCACTCGCGTCTCTTCCCAGCAAGTACAGTGTATTAGACTGAAGAGGAGCTACTGTTCTTGTCAGTGACCTAAGCAAAGTTGAATTAGATATGGCCCATGTGCGTAGGAAGCACAGTTCTTTTGTTCTGAGCAAGCTCACTGTTTGGACCCCATAGGAAACCCAGTAGAGTAGATGAGTGCTCTTTTCTCAAAAGCAGAGTGTGTTTCTTGTAGGCGAGCTAGCGTTTGTTTCCCAGTCCTAAATGGAGTTGAATCCCATGCAGTTTCTGGTCCTATGAGCAAGAATTGTTTTCTGGTAAGAAGAATTACTATTGTGCTCTCAATGTCATACACAGTGCAAATAGCATTGTCGTCGGTTCCCAGCATGTACAGTGTATTGGACTGAAGAGAATCTACTGTTCTTGTCAGGTTCCTAAGCAGAATTGAACTAGATATGGTCGTGTGTATAGGAAGCACAGTTCTTTTTTTCTGAGCAAGTTCACTGTTCTGGCCCTATAGGAAACACAGTAGAGTAGAAGAGTGCTCTTTTCTCAAAAGCAGAGTGTGTTTCTTGTAAGGCGAGCTAGCGTTTCTTTCCCAGTCCTAAATGGAGTTGAATCACATGCAGTTTCTGATCCTACGAGCAAGAGTTGTTTTCTGGTAAGGAAAGTCACTATTGCGCTCCCATTGTCATACACAGGGCAAATAGCAAGGCGTCGGTTCCCAGCATGTACAGTGTATTGGACTGAAGAGAATCTACTGTTCTTCTCAGGTTCCTAAGCAGAAATGAACTAAATATGGCCGTGTATGTAGGAAACACAGTTCTTTTGTTCTGAGCATGCTCACTGTTCGGACCCCATAGGAAACACAGTAGAGTAGAAGAGTGATCTTTTCTCTAAAGCAGAGTGTGTTTCTTGTAAGGCGAGCTAGCGTTTGTTTCCCAGACCTAAATGGAGTTGAATCACATGCAGTTTCTGGTCCTACAAGCAAGAGATGTTTTCTGGTAGGGAAAGTCACTATTGCGATCTCATTGACATACACAGTTCAAATAGCACTTGCTTCTGTTCCCAGCAAGTACAGTGTATTGGACTGAAGAGGAGCTACTGTTCTTGTCAGTTTCCTAAGCAGAGTTGAACTAGATATGGCCCGTGTGTGTAGGAAGCACAGGTCTTTTGTTCTGAGCAAGCTCACTGTTCGGACCCCATAGGAAACCCAGTAGAGTAGATGAGTGCTCTTTTCTCAAAAGCAGAGTGTGTTTCTTGTAGGCGAGCTAGCGTTTGTTTCCCAGTCCTAAATGGAGTTGAATCACTTGCAGTTTCTGGGCCTATGAGCAAGAGTTGTTTTCTGGTATGGAAAGTCACTATTGCACTCCCATTCCCATTCATAGTGCAAATAGCACTCGCGTCTGTTCCCAGCAAGTACAGTGTATTGGACTGAACAGGAGCTACTGTTCTTGTCAGTTTCCTAAGCAGAGTTGAACTAGATATGGCTCGTATGTTTAGGAAGCACAGTTCTTTTGTTCTGAGAAAGCACACTGTGCGGACACCATCAGAAACACAGTAGAGTAGATGAGAGCTCTTTTCTCAAAATTAGATTGTGTTTCTTGAAATGCGAGCTAGTATTTGCTTCCCAGTCAGAAATGGAGTTGAATCCCATGCCGTTTCTGGTCCTATGAGCAAGAGTTTTTTTCTGGTAAGAAGAGTCACTATTGGGCTCCCATTGCCATACAAGTACAAATAGCACTGGCGTCTGTTCCCAGCAAGTACAGTGTATTCGAATGAAGAGCAGCTACTGTTCTTGTCAGTTTTCTAAGCAGAGTTGAACTAGATATGGCCCGTGTGTGTAGGAAGCACAGTTCTTTTGTTCTGAGCAAGCTCACTGTTCGGAACACATAGGAAACACAGTAGAGTAGAAAAGTGCTCTTTTCTCAAAAGCAGAGTGTGTTTCTTGTAAGGCGAGCTAGCGCTTTTTTCCCAGTCCTAAATGGAGTTGAATCACATGCAGTTTCTGGTCCTACGAGCAAGGGTTGTTTTCTGGTAAGAAGAGTCAATATTGCTCTCCCATTGTCATACACAGGGCAAATAGCACTGGCGTCGGTTCCCAGCATGTACGGTGTATTGGACTGAAGAGAACCTACTGTTCTTGTCAGGTTCCTAAGCCGAATTGAACTAGTTATGGCCGTGTATGTAGGAAGCACAGTTCTTTTGTTCTGAGCAAGCTCTCTGTTCTGGCCCTATAGGAAACACAGTAGAGTAGAAGAGTGCTCTTTTCTCAAAAGCAGAGTGTGTTTCTTGTAAGGCGAGCTAGCGTTTATTTCCAGTCCTAAATAGAGTTGAATCACACGCAGTTTTTGGTCCTACCAGCAAGAGTTTTTTTCTCTTAAGGAAACTCACTATTGCGCTCCCTTTGCCATACACAGTGCAAATAGCAGTCGCGTCTGTTTCCAGCAAGTACAGTGTATTGGACTGAATAGGAGCTACTGTTCTTGTCAGTTTCCTAAGCACAGTTGAACGAGATATGGCCCGTGTGTGTAGGAAGCACAGTTCATTTGTTCTTAGCAAGCTCACTGTTCGGACCCCATAGGAAACACTGTAGAGTAGAAGAGTGCTCTTTTCTCAAAAGCAGAGTGCATTTCTTGAAAGGCGAGCTAGTGTTTGTTTCCCAGTCAGAAATGGAATTGAATTCCGTGCAGTTTCTGATCCTACGAGCAAGAGTTTTTTTCTGATAAGAAGAGTCACTATTGCGCTCCCATTGCCATACACAGTGCAAATAGCACTGGCGTCTGTTTCCTGCATGTACAGAGTATTGGACTGAATAGGAGCTCATATTCTTGTCAGATTCCTAAGCAGAGTTGAACTAGATATGTCCCCTGTGTGTAGGAAGCACAGTTCTTTTGTTCTGAGCAAGTTCACTGTTCTGGCCCTATAGGAAACACAGTAGAGTAGAAGAGTGCTCTTTTCTCAAAAGCAGAGTGTGTTTCTTGTAAGGGGAGCTAGCGTTTCTTTCCCAGTCCTAAATCGAGTTGAATCACATGCAGTTTCTTGTCCTACGAACAAGAGTTGTTTTCTGGTAAGAAGAGTCACTATTGCGCTCCCATTGTCATACACAGGGCAAATAGCACTGGTGTCTGTTCCCAGCATGTACAGTGTATTGGACTGAAGAGGTTCTACTGTTCGTGTCAGTTTTCTAAGTAGAATTGAACTAGATATGGCCCGTGTGTGTAGGAAGCACAGTTTTTGTGTTCTGAGCAAGCTCACTGTTCGGAAAACACATAGGAAACACAGTAGAGTAGAAGAGTGCTCTTTTCTCAAAAGCAGAGTGTGCTTCTTGGAAGTCGAGCTAGTGTTTGTTTCCCAGTCCTAAATGGAGTTGAGTCACATGCAGTTTTTTGTCCTACGAGCAACAGTTGTTATCTGCTAAGACAAGTCACTATTGTGCTCCAATTGCCATACACAGTGCAAATAGCACTCGTGTCTGTTCCCCGCAAGTACAGTGTATTGGACTGAAGAGGAGCTACTGTTCTTGTCAGTTTCCTAAGCAGAGTTGAACTTTATATGGTCCGTGTGTGTATGAAGCACAGTTCTTTTGTTCTGAGCAAGCTCACTGTTTGGACCTCATAGGAAACACAGTAGAGTAGAAGAGTGCTCTTTTCTCTAAAGCAGAGTGTGTTTCTTGGAAGGCGAGCTAGCGTTTCTTCCCAGTCCTAAATGGAGTTGAATCACATGCAGTTTCTGGTCCTACGAGCAAGAGTTGTTTTATGGTAAGAAGAATCACTATTGCGCTGCCATTGCCATACACAGGACAAATAGCACTCGTGTCTGTTCCCAGCAAGTACAGGGTATTGGGTTGAAGAGGAGCTACTGTTCTTCTCAGTTTCCTAAGCAGAGTTGAACTAGATATAGCCCGTGTGTTTAGGAAGCACAGTTCTTTTGGTCTGAGCAAGCTCACTTTTCGAACCTCATAGAAAACACAGTAGAGTAGAAGAGTGCTCTTTTCTCTAAAGCAGAGTGTGTTTCTTGTAAGGCGAGTTAGCATTTGTTTCCCAGTCCAAAATGGAGTTGAATAACATGCAGTTTCTGGTCCTATGAGCAAGAGATGTTTTATGGTAAGAAGAGTCACTATTGCGCTGCCATTGCAATACACAGGACAAATAGCACTGGCGTCTGTTCCCAGCAAGTACAGTGTATTGGATTGAAGAGGATCTACAGTTCTTGTCAGGTTCCTAAGCAGAATTGAACTAGATATGGCCGTGTGTGTAGGAAGCACAGTTCTTTTGTTCTGAGCAAGCTCACTGTTCGGATCCCATAGGAAACACAGTAGAGTAGAAGAGTGCTCTTTTCTAAAAAGCAGAGAGTGTTTCTTGTAAGGCGAGCTAGCGTTTGTTTCCCAGTCCTAAATGGCGTTGAATCACATGCAGTTTGTGTTCCAGG
Organism: Peromyscus eremicus; assembly: GCF_949786415.1. NCBI lineage: Eukaryota > Metazoa > Chordata > Mammalia > Rodentia > Cricetidae > Peromyscus > Peromyscus eremicus. The sequence goes on from NW_026735104.1 coordinate 117,628, forward strand.
AGCAAGAGTTGTTTTCTGTTAAGGAAAGTCACTATTGTGCTCTCATTGCCATACACAGTGCAAATAGCACTCGCGTCTGTTCCCAGCAAGTACAGTGTATTGGACTGAAGAGGAGCTACTGTTCTTGTCAGTTTCCTAAGCAGAGTTGAACTAGTTATGGCCCGTGTGTAGGAAGCACAGTTCTTTTGTTCTGAGCAAGTTCACTGTTCTGGCCTTATAGGAAACACTGTAGAGTAGAAGATTGCTCTTTTCTCAAAAGCAGAGTGTGTTTCTTGTAAGGCGAGTTAGCGTTTGTTTCCCAGTCCTAAATGGAGTTGAATCCCATGCAGTTTCTGGTCCTACGAGCAAGAGTTGTTTTCTGGTAAGAAGAGTCACTATTGCGCTCCCATTGTCATACACAGGGCAAATAGCACTGGCCTCTGATCCCAGGAAGTACAGTGTATTGGACTGAAGAGGATCTACTGTTCTTGTCAGGTTCCTACACAGAATTGAACTAGATATGGCCATGTGTGTAGAAAGCACAGTTCTTTTGTTCTGAGCAAGCTCACTGTTTGGACCCCATTGGAAACACAGTAGAGTAGAAGAGTGCTCTTTTCTCAAAAGCAGAGTGTGTTTATTGAAAGGCGAGCTAGTGTTTGTTTCCCAGTCAGAAATGGAATTGAATCCTGTGCAGTTTCTGGTCCTACGAGCAAGAGATTTTTCTGGTAAGAAGAGTCACTATTGCGCTCCCATTGCCAGAAACAGTGCAAATAGCACTGGCATCTGTTCCATGCATGTACAGAGTATTGGACTGAAGAGGAGCTACTGTTCTTGTCAGTTTCCTAAGCAGAGTTGAACTAGATATGGCCCCTGTGTGTAGGAAGCACAGTTCTTTTGTTCTGAGCAAGTTCACTGTTCTGGCCCTATAGGAAACACAGTAGAGTAGAAGAGTGCTCTTTTCTCAAAAGCAGAGTGTGTTTCTTGTAAGGCAATCTAGCGTTTCTTTCCCAGTCCTAAATGGAGTTCTGTCTCATGCAGTTTCTGGTCCTATGAGTAAGAGTTGTTTTCTGGTAAGAAGAGTCACTATTGCGCTCCCTTTGTCATACACAGGGCAAATAGCACTGGTGTCTGTTCCCACCAAGTGCAGTGTATTTGACTGAAGAGCGTATAATATTCTTGTCAGTTTCCTAAACAGAATTGAATTAGATAAGGCCCGTGTGTGTAGGAAGCACAGTCCTTTTGTTCTGAGCAAGCTCATTGTTCTTGCCATAGAGGAAACACAGTAGAGTAGAAGAGTGCTCTTTTCTCAAAAGCAGAGTGTGTTTCTTGTGAGCAGAGCTAGCGTTTGTTTCCCAGTCCTAAATGGAGGTGAGTCACATGCAGTTTGTGGTCCTAAGAGCAAGAGTTTTTTTCTGGTAAGAAGAGTCACTATTGCGCTCCCATTGCCATAGAGAGTACAAATAGCACTCGCGTCTCTTCCCAGCAAGTACAGTGTATTAGACTGAAGAGGAGCTACTGTTCTTGTCAGTGACCTAAGCAAAGTTGAATTAGATATGGCCCATGTGCGTAGGAAGCACAGTTCTTTTGTTCTGAGCATGCTCACTGTTTGGACCCCATAGGAAACCCAGTAGAGTAGATGAGTGCTCTTTTCTCAAAAGCAGAGTGTGTTTCTTGTAGGCGAGCTAGCGTTTGTTTCCCAGTCCTAAATGGAGTTGAATCCCATGCAGTTTCTGGTCCTATGAGCAAGAATTGTTTTCTGGTAAGAAGAATTACTATTGTGCTCTCAATGTCATACACAGTGCAAATAGCATTGTCGTCGGTTCCCAGCATGTACAGTGTATTGGACTGAAGAGAATCTACTGTTCTTGTCAGGTTCCTAAGCAGAATTGAACTAGATATGGTCGTGTGTATAGGAAGCACAGTTCTTTTTTTCTGAGCAAGTTCACTGTTCTGGCCCTATAGGAAACACAGTAGAGTAGAAGAGTGCTCTTTTCTCAAAAGCAGAGTGTGTTTCTTGTAAGGCGAGCTAGCGTTTCTTTCCCAGTCCTAAATGGAGTTGAATCACATGCAGTTTCTGATCCTACGAGCAAGAGTTGTTTTCTGGTAAGGAAAGTCACTATTGCGCTCCCATTGTCATACACAGGGCAAATAGCAAGGCGTCGGTTCCCAGCATGTACAGTGTATTGGACTGAAGAGAATCTACTGTTCTTCTCAGGTTCCTAAGCAGAAATGAACTAAATATGGCCGTGTATGTAGGAAACACAGTTCTTTTGTTCTGAGCATGCTCACTGTTCGGACCCCATAGGAAACACAGTAGAGTAGAAGAGTGATCTTTTCTCTAAAGCAGAGTGTGTTTCTTGTAAGGCGAGCTAGCGTTTGTTTCCCAGACCTAAATGGAGTTGAATCACATGCAGTTTCTGGTCCTACAAGCAAGAGATGTTTTCTGGTAGGGAAAGTCACTATTGCGATCTCATTGACATACACAGTTCAAATAGCACTTGCTTCTGTTCCCAGCAAGTACAGTGTATTGGACTGAAGAGGAGCTACTGTTCTTGTCAGTTTCCTAAGCAGAGTTGAACTAGATATGGCCCGTGTGTGTAGGAAGCACAGGTCTTTTGTTCTGAGCAAGCTCACTGTTCGGACCCCATAGGAAACCCAGTAGAGTAGATGAGTGCTCTTTTCTCAAAAGCAGAGTGTGTTTCTTGTAGGCGAGCTAGCGTTTGTTTCCCAGTCCTAAATGGAGTTGAATCACTTGCAGTTTCTGGGCCTATGAGCAAGAGTTGTTTTCTGGTATGGAAAGTCACTATTGCACTCCCATTCCCATTCATAGTGCAAATAGCACTCGCGTCTGTTCCCAGCAAGTACAGTGTATTGGACTGAACAGGAGCTACTGTTCTTGTCAGTTTCCTAAGCAGAGTTGAACTAGATATGGCTCGTATGTTTAGGAAGCACAGTTCTTTTGTTCTGAGAAAGCACACTGTGCGGACACCATCAGAAACACAGTAGAGTAGATGAGAGCTCTTTTCTCAAAATTAGATTGTGTTTCTTGAAATGCGAGCTAGTATTTGCTTCCCAGTCAGAAATGGAGTTGAATCCCATGCCGTTTCTGGTCCTACGAGCAAGAGTTTTTTTCTGGTAAGAAGAGTCACTATTGGGCTCCCATTGCCATACAAGTACAAATAGCACTGGCGTCTGTTCCCAGCAAGTACAGTGTATTCGAATGAAGAGCAGCTACTGTTCTTGTCAGTTTTCTAAGCAGAGTTGAACTAGATATGGCCCGTGTGTGTAGGAAGCACAGTTCTTTTGTTCTGAGCAAGCTCACTGTTCGGAACACATAGGAAACACAGTAGAGTAGAAAAGTGCTCTTTTCTCAAAAGCAGAGTGTGTTTCTTGTAAGGCGAGCTAGCGCTTTTTTCCCAGTCCTAAATGGAGTTGAATCACATGCAGTTTCTGGTCCTACGAGCAAGGGTTGTTTTCTGGTAAGAAGAGTCAATATTGCTCTCCCATTGTCATACACAGGGCAAATAGCACTGGCGTCGGTTCCCAGCATGTACGGTGTATTGGACTGAAGAGAACCTACTGTTCTTGTCAGGTTCCTAAGCCGAATTGAACTAGTTATGGCCGTGTATGTAGGAAGCACAGTTCTTTTGTTCTGAGCAAGCTCTCTGTTCTGGCCCTATAGGAAACACAGTAGAGTAGAAGAGTGCTCTTTTCTCAAAAGCAGAGTGTGTTTCTTGTAAGGCGAGCTAGCGTTTATTTCCAGTCCTAAATAGAGTTGAATCACACGCAGTTTTTGGTCCTACCAGCAAGAGTTTTTTTCTCTTAAGGAAACTCACTATTGCGCTCCCTTTGCCATACACAGTGCAAATAGCAGTCGCGTCTGTTTCCAGCAAGTACAGTGTATTGGACTGAATAGGAGCTACTGTTCTTGTCAGTTTCCTAAGCACAGTTGAACGAGATATGGCCCGTGTGTGTAGGAAGCACAGTTCATTTGTTCTTAGCAAGCTCACTGTTCGGACCCCATAGGAAACACTGTAGAGTAGAAGAGTGCTCTTTTCTCAAAAGCAGAGTGCATTTCTTGAAAGGCGAGCTAGTGTTTGTTTCCCAGTCAGAAATGGAATTGAATTCCGTGCAGTTTCTGATCCTACGAGCAAGAGTTTTTTTCTGATAAGAAGAGTCACTATTGCGCTCCCATTGCCATACACAGTGCAAATAGCACTGGCGTCTGTTTCCTGCATGTACAGAGTATTGGACTGAATAGGAGCTCATATTCTTGTCAGATTCCTAAGCAGAGTTGAACTAGATATGTCCCCTGTGTGTAGGAAGCACAGTTCTTTTGTTCTGAGCAAGTTCACTGTTCTGGCCCTATAGGAAACACAGTAGAGTAGAAGAGTGCTCTTTTCTCAAAAGCAGAGTGTGTTTCTTGTAAGGGGAGCTAGCGTTTCTTTCCCAGTCCTAAATCGAGTTGAATCACATGCAGTTTCTTGTCCTACGAACAAGAGTTGTTTTCTGGTAAGAAGAGTCACTATTGCGCTCCCATTGTCATACACAGGGCAAATAGCACTGGTGTCTGTTCCCAGCATGTACAGTGTATTGGACTGAAGAGGTTCTACTGTTCGTGTCAGTTTTCTAAGTAGAATTGAACTAGATATGGCCCGTGTGTGTAGGAAGCACAGTTTTTGTGTTCTGAGCAAGCTCACTGTTCGGAAAACACATAGGAAACACAGTAGAGTAGAAGAGTGCTCTTTTCTCAAAAGCAGAGTGTGCTTCTTGGAAGTCGAGCTAGTGTTTGTTTCCCAGTCCTAAATGGAGTTGAGTCACATGCAGTTTTTTGTCCTACGAGCAACAGTTGTTATCTGCTAAGACAAGTCACTATTGTGCTCCAATTGCCATACACAGTGCAAATAGCACTCGTGTCTGTTCCCCGCAAGTACAGTGTATTGGACTGAAGAGGAGCTACTGTTCTTGTCAGTTTCCTAAGCAGAGTTGAACTTTATATGGTCCGTGTGTGTATGAAGCACAGTTCTTTTGTTCTGAGCAAGCTCACTGTTTGGACCTCATAGGAAACACAGTAGAGTAGAAGAGTGCTCTTTTCTCTAAAGCAGAGTGTGTTTCTTGGAAGGCGAGCTAGCGTTTCTTCCCAGTCCTAAATGGAGTTGAATCACATGCAGTTTCTGGTCCTACGAGCAAGAGTTGTTTTATGGTAAGAAGAATCACTATTGCGCTGCCATTGCCATACACAGGACAAATAGCACTCGTGTCTGTTCCCAGCAAGTACAGGGTATTGGGTTGAAGAGGAGCTACTGTTCTTCTCAGTTTCCTAAGCAGAGTTGAACTAGATATAGCCCGTGTGTTTAGGAAGCACAGTTCTTTTGGTCTGAGCAAGCTCACTTTTCGAACCTCATAGAAAACACAGTAGAGTAGAAGAGTGCTCTTTTCTCTAAAGCAGAGTGTGTTTCTTGTAAGGCGAGTTAGCATTTGTTTCCCAGTCCAAAATGGAGTTGAATAACATGCAGTTTCTGGTCCTATGAGCAAGAGATGTTTTATGGTAAGAAGAGTCACTATTGCGCTGCCATTGCAATACACAGGACAAATAGCACTGGCGTCTGTTCCCAGCAAGTACAGTGTATTGGATTGAAGAGGATCTACAGTTCTTGTCAGGTTCCTAAGCAGAATTGAACTAGATATGGCCGTGTGTGTAGGAAGCACAGTTCTTTTGTTCTGAGCAAGCTCACTGTTCGGACACCATAGGAAACACAGTAGAGTAGAAGAGTGCTCTTTTCTCAAAAGCAGAGTGTGTTTTTGTAAGTCGAGCTAGCGTTTGTTTCCTAGTCCTAAATGGAGTTGAATCACATGCAGTTTCTGGTCCTATGAACAAGAGTTGTTTTCTGGTAAGGAAAGTCACTATTGCGCTCCCATTGCCATACACAGTGCAAATAGCACTCGCGTCTGTTCCCAGCAAGTACAGTGTATTGGACGGAAGAGGAGCTACTGTTCTTGTCAGTTTTCTAAGCAGAGTTGAACTTGTTATGGCCGTGTGTGTAGGAAGCACAGTTCTTTTGTTCTGAGCAAGGTCACTGTTCTGGCCCTATAGGAAATACAGTAGAGTAGAAGAGTGCTCTTTTCTCTAAAGCAGAGTGTGTTTCTTGGAAGGCAAGCTAGCGTTTGTTTCCCAGTCCTAAATGGAGTGGAATCACATGCAGTTTCTAGTACTATGAGCAAGAGTTGTTTTATGGTAAGAAGAGTCATTATTGCTCTGCCATTGCCATAAACAGGAAAATAGCACTGGCGTCTGTTCCCAGCTAGTACAGTGTAATGGACTGAAGAGGATCTACTGTTCTTCTCAGGTTCCTAAGCAGACTTGAACTGGATATGGCCGTGTGTGTAGGAAGCACAGTTCTTTTGTTCTGAGCAAGCTCACTGTTCGGAACACATAGGAAACACAGTAGAGTAGAAGAGTGCTCTTTTCTCAAAAGCAGAGTGTGTTTCTTGGAAGTCGAGCTAGCGTTTGTTTCCCAGTCCTAAATGGAGTTGAGTCACATGCAGTTTTTTGTCCTACATGCAAGAGTTGTTTTCTGGTAAGAAAAGTCACTATTGTGCTCCAATTGCCATACACAGTGCAAATAGCACTCACGTCTGTTCCCCGCAAGTACAGTGTATTGGACTGATGAGGAGCTAGTATTCTTGTTAGTTTCCTAAGCAGAGTTGAACTAGATATGGCCTGTGTGTAGGAAGCACAGTTGTTTTGTTCTGAGCAAGCTCACTGTTCGGACCCCATAGGAAACACAGTAGAGTAGAAGAGTGCTCTTTTCTCAAAAGCAGAGTGTGTTTTTGTAAGGCGAGCTAGCGTTTGTTTCTCAGTCCTAAATGGATTTGAGTCACATGCAGTTTCTGGTCCTACGAGCAAGAGTTGTTTTCTGGTAAGGAAAGTCACTATTGCGCTCCCATTACCCTACACAAGGGAAATAGCACTCGCGTCTTTTCCCAGCAAGTACAGTGTATTGGAGTGAATAGGAGCTACTGTTCTTGTAAGTTTCCTAAGCAGAGTTGAACTAGATATGGTCCGTACGTGTAGGAAGCACAGTTCTTTTGTTCTGAGCAAGCTCACTGTTTGGATCCCATAGGAAACACAGTAGAGTAAAAGAGTGCTCTTTTCTCTAAAGCAGAGTTTGTTTTTGTAAGGCGAGCTAGCATTTGTTTCCCAGTCCTAAATGGAGTGGACTCACATGCAGTTTCTGGTCCTACGAGCAAGAGTTGTTTTCTGGTAAGGAAAGTCACTATTGTGCTCCCATTGCCATACACAGTGCAAATAGCCTTCCCGTGGGTTCCCAGCAAGTACAGTGTATTGGACTGAAGAGGAGCTACTGTTCTTCTCAGTTTCCTAAGCAGAGTTGAACTAGATATGGTCCGTGTGTGTAGGAAGCACAGTTCTTTTTTTCTGAGAAAGCTCACTGTTCTGGCCCTATAGGAAACACAGTAGAGTAGAAGAGTGCTCTTTTCTCAAAAGCAGAGTGTGTTTCTTGTAAAGCGAGCTAGAGTTTGTTTCCCAGTCCTAAATGGAGTTAAATCACATGCAGTTTCTGGTCCTACGAGCAAGAGTTGTTTTATGGTAAGAAGAGTCACTATTGCGCTGTCATTGACATACACAGGACAAATAGCACTGGCGTCTGTTCCCAGCAAGTACAGTGTATTGGACTGAATAGGATCTACTGTTCTTGTCAGGTTCCTAAACAGACTTGAACTAGATATGGCCGTGTGTGTAGGAAGCACAGTTTTTTTGTTCTGAGCAAGCTCACTGTTCGGAACACATAGGAAACACAGTAGAGTAGAAGAGTGCTCTTTTCTCAAAAGCAGAGTGTGTTTCTTGGAAGTCGAGCTAGCGTTTGTTTCCCAGTCCTAAATGGAGTTGAGTCACATGCAGTTTTTCGTCCAACGAGCAAGAGTTGTTTTCTGGTAAGACAAGTCACTATTGTGCTCCAATTGCCATACACAGTGCAAATATCACTCGCTTCTGTTCCCCACAAATACAGTGTATCGGACTGGAGAGGAGCTACTGTTCTTTTCAGTTTCCTAAGCAGAGTTGAACTAGATATGGCCCGTGTGTGTAGGAAGCACAGTTCTTATGTTCTGAGCAAGCTCACTGTACTGGCCCTATAGGAAACACAGTAGAGTAGAAGAGTGCTCTTTTCTCAAAAGCAGAGTGTGTTTCTTGTAAAGCGAGCTAGAGTTTGTTTCCCAGTCCTAAATGGAGTGGAATCACATGCAGTTTCTGGTCCTACGAGCAAGAGTTGTTTTCTGGTAAAGAAAGTCACTATTGTGCTCCCATTGCCATACACAGTGCAAATAGCACTTGCGTCTGTTCCCAGCAAGTACAGTGTATGGAACTGAAGAGGAGCTACTGTTCTTGTCAGTTTCCTAAGCAGAGTTGAACTAGATATGGCCCGTGTGTATAGGAAGCACAGTTCTTTTGTTCTGAGCAAGCTCACTGTTCTGGCCCTATAGGAAACACAGTAGAGTAGAAGAGTGCTCTTTTCTCTAAAGCAGAGTGTGTTTCTTGTAAGGCGAGCTAGCGTTTGTTTCCCAGTCCTAAATGGAGTTGAATCACATGGAGTTTCTAGTCTTACGAGCAAGAGTTGTTTTATGGTAACAAGAGTCACTATTGCTCTGCCATTGCCATACACAGGACAAATAGCACTGGCGTCTGTTCCCAGCAAGTACAGTGTAATGGACTGAAGAGGATCTACTGTTCTTGTCAGGTTCCTAAGCAGAATTGAACTAGATATGGCCCGTGTGTGTAGGAAGCACAGTTCTTTTGTTCTGAGCAAGCTCACTGTTCGGACCCCATAGGAAACACAGTAGAGTAGAAGAGTGCTCTTTTCTCAAAAGCAGAGTGTGTTTCATGTAAGGCGAGCTAGTATTTGTTTCCCAGTCCTAAATGGAGTTGAATCACATGCAGTTTCTGGTCCTATGAGCAAGAGTTGTTTTCTGGTAAGGAAAGTCACTATTGCGCTCCCATTGCCATGCACAGTGCAAATAGCACTCGCGTCTGTTCCCAGCAAGTACAGTGTATCGGACTGAAGAGGAGCTACTGTTCTTTTCAGTTTCCTAAGCAGAGTTGGACTAGATATGGCTCGTGTGTAGGAAGCACAGTTCTTTGTTCTGAGCAAGCTCACTGTTCTGGCCCTATAGGAAACACAGTAGAGTAAAAGAGTTCTCTTTTCTCTAAAGCAGAGTGTGTTTCTGTAAGGTGAGCTAGCTTTTGTTTCCCAGTCCTAAATGGAGTTGAATCACATGCAGTTTCTGGTCCTACGAGCAAGAGTTGTTTTATGGTAAGAAGAGTCACTATTGTGCTGCCATTGCCATACACAGGACAAATAGCACTGGCGTCTGTTCCCAGCACGTACAGTGTATTGGACTGAAGAGGATCTACTGTTCTTGTCAGGTTCCTTAGCAGAATTGAACTAGATATGGCCATGTGTGTAGGAAGCACAGTTCTTTTGTTCTGAGCAAGCTGAATGTTCGGAAACCATAGGAAACACAGTAGAGTAGAAGAGTGCTCTTTTCTCTAAAGCAGAGTTTGTTTTTGTAAGGCGAGTTGGCATTTGTTTCCCAGTCCTAAATGGAGTGGAATCACATGCAGTTTCTGGTCCTAATAGCAAGAGTTGTTTTCTGGTAAGAAAAGTCACTATTGTGCTCCCATTGCCATACACAGTGCAAATAGCCTTCCCGTGGGTTCCCAGCAAGTACAGTGTATTGGACTGAAGAGGAGCTACTGTTCTTCTCAGTTTCCTAAGCAGAGTTGAACTAGATATGGTCCGTGTGTGTAGGAAGCACAGTTCTTTTTTTCTGAGAAAGCTCACTGTTCTGGCCCTATAGGAAACACAGTAGAGTACAAGAGTGATGTTTTCTCAAAAGCAGAGTGTGTTTCTTGTAAAGCAAGCTAGAGTTTGTTTCCCAGGCCTAAATGGAGTTGAATCACATGCAGTTTCTGGTCCTACGAGCAAGAGTTGTTTTCTGGTAAGAAGAGTCATTATTGCGCTGTCATTGACATACACAGGACAAATAGCACTGGCGTCTGTTCCCAGCAAGTACAGTGTATTGGACTGAATAGGATCTACTGTTCTTGTCAGGTTCCTAAACATACTTGAACTAGATATGGCCGTGTGTGTAGGAAGCACAGTTTTTTTGTTCTGAGCAAGCTCACTGTTCGGAACACATAGGAAACACAGTAGAGTAGAAGAGTGCTCTTTTCTCAAAAGCAGAGTGTGTTTCTTGGAAGTCGAGCTAGCGTTTGTTTCCCAGTCCTAAATGGAGTTGAGTCACATGCAGTTTTTTTCCAACGAGCAAGAGTTGTTTTCTGCTAAGACAAGTCACTATTGTGCTCCAATTGCCATACACAGTGCAAATATCACTCGCTTCTGTTCCCCACAAGTACAGTGTATCGGACTGAAGAGGAGCTACTGTTCTTTTCAGTTTCCTAAGCAGAGTTGAACTAGATATGGCCCGTGTGTGTAGGAAGCACAGTTCTTATGTTCTGAGCAAGCTCACTGTTCTGGCCCTATAGGAAACACTGTAGAGTAGAAGAGTGCTCTTTTCTCAAAAGCAGAGTGTGTTTCTTGTAAAGCGAGCTAGAGTTTGTTTCCCAGTCCTAAATGGAGTGGAATCACATGCAGTTTCTGGTCCTACGAGCAAGAGTTGTTTTCTGGTAAGACAAGTCACTATTGTGCTCCAATTGCCATACACAGTGCAAATAGCACTCGCGTCTGTTCCCTGCAAGTACAGTGTATTGGACTGAAGAGGATCTACTGTTCTTGTCAGGTTTCTAAGCAGACTTGAACTAGATATGGCCCGTGTGTAGGAAGCACAGTTCTTTTGTTCTGAGCAAGCTCACTGTTCTGGCCATATAGGAAACACAGTAGAGTAGAAGAGTGCTCTTTTCTCAAAAGCAGAGTGTGTTTCTTGTAAGGCGAGCTAGCGTTTGTTTCCCAGTCCTAAATGGAGTTGAATCACATGCAGTTTCTAGTCCTACGAGCAAGAGTTGTTTTCTGGTAAGAAGAGTCACTATTGCGCTGCCATTGCCATACACAGGACAAATAGCACTGGCGTCTGTTCCCCGCAAGTACAGTTTATTGGACTGAAGAGGATCTACTGTTCTTGTCAGGTTCCTAAGCAGAATTGAACTATATGGCCGTGTGTGTAGGAAGCACAGTTCTTTTGTTCTGAGCAAGCTCACTGTTCGGACACCATAGGAAATACAGTAGAGTAGAAGAGTGCTCTTTTCTCAAAAGCAGAGTGTGTTTCTTGTAAGGCGAGCTAGCGTTTGTTTCCCAGTCCTAAATGGAGTTGAATCACATGCAGTTTCTGGTCCTAAGAGCAAGAGTTGTTTTCTGGTAAGGAAAGTCACTATTGTGCTCCCCTTGCCATACACAGTGCAAATAGCTCCCGCGTCTGTTCCCAGCAAGTACAGTGTATCGGACTGAAGAGGAGCTACTGTTCTTGTCAGTTTCCTAAGCAGAGTTGAACATGATATGGCCCGTGTGTGTAGGAAGCACAGTTCATATGTTCTGAGCAAGCTCACTGTTCTGGCGCTATAGGAAACACAGTAGAGTAGAAGCGTGCTCTTTTCTCAAAAGCAGAGTATGTTTTTGTAAGGCAAGCTAGCGTTTGTTTCCTAGTCCTAAATGGAGTTGAATCACATGCAGTTTCTGGTCCCATGAACAAGAGTTGTTTTCTGGTAAGGAAAGTCACTATTGCGCTCCCATTGCCCTTTACAAGGCAAATAGCACTCGCGTCTTTTCCCAGCAAGTACAGTGTATTGGACTGAATAGGAGCTACTGTTCTTGTCAGTTTACTAAGCAGAATTGAACTAGATATGGTCCGTGCGTGTAGGAAGCACAGTTCTTTTGTTCTGAGCAAGCTCACTGTTTGGACCCCATAGGAAACACAGTAGAGTAGAAGAGTGCTCTTTTCTCAAAAGCAAAGTGTGTTTCTTGGAAGTCGAGCTAGCATTTCTTTCCCAGTCCTAAATGGAGTTGAGTCACATGCAGTTTTTTGTCCTACGAGCAAGAGTTGTTTTCTGGTAAGTCAAGTCACTATTGTGCTCCAATTGCCATACACAGTGCAAATAGCACTCGCGTCTGTTCCCCGCAAGTACAGTGTATTGGACGGAAGAGGAGCTACTGTTCTTGTCAGTTTCCTAAGCAGAGTTGAACTAGATATGGCCCATGTGTAGGAAGCACAGTTCTTTTGTTCTGAGCAAGCTCACTGTTCGGACCCCATAGGAAACACAGTAGAGTAGAAGAGTGCTCTTTTCTCAAAAGCAGAGTGTGTTTCTTGTAAGGCGAGCTAGCATTTGTTTCCCAGTCCTAAATGGAGTTGAATCACATGAAGTTTCTGGTCTTACGAGCAAGAGTTGTTTTCTGGTAAGGAAAGTCACTATTTCGCTCCCATTGCCATACACAGTGCAAATAGCACTCGCTTCTGTTCCCAGCAAGTACAGTGTATCGGACTGAAGAGGAGCTACTGTTCTTGTCAGTTTCCTAAGCAGAGTTGAACTAGATATGGCCCGTGTGTGTAGGAAGCACAGTTCTTTTGTTCTGAGCAAGCTCACTGTTCGGACCCCATAGGAAACACAGTAGAGTAGAAGAGTTCTCTTTTCTCAGAAGCAGAGTGTGTTTCATGTAATGCGAGCTAGCATTTGTTTCCCAGTCCTAAATGGAGTTGAATCACATGCAGTTTCTGGTCCTACGAGCAAGGGTTGTTTTATGGTAGGAAGAGTCACTATTGCGCTGCCATTGCCATACACAGGACAAATAGCACTGGTGTCTGTTCCCAGCAATTACAGTGTATTGGACTGAAGAGGATCTACTGTTCTTGTCAGGTTCCTAAGCAGACCCGAACTAGATATGGCCGTGTGTGTAGGAAGCACAGTGTTTTTGTTCTGAGCAAGCTCACTGTTCGGAACACATAGGAAACACAGTAGAGTAGAAGAGTGCTCTTTTCTCAAAAGCAGAGTGTGTTTCATGTAAGGCGAGCTAGCATTTGTTTCCCAGTCCTAAATGGAGTTGAATCACATGCAGTTTCTGGTCCTACGAGCAAGGGATGTTTTCTGGTAAGAAGAGTCACTATTGCGCTGCCATTGCCATACACAGGACAAATAGCACTGGCGTCTGTTCCCAGCAAGTACAGTGTATTGGACTGAAGAGGATCTACTGTTCTTGTCAGGTTCCTAAGGAGACTTGAACTATATATGGCCGTGTGTGTAGGAAGCACAGTTTTTTTGTTCTGAGCAAGCTCACTGTTCGGAACACATAGGAAACACAGTAGAGTAGAAGAGTGCTCTTTTCTCAAAAGCAGAGTGTGTTTCTTGGAAGTCGAGCTAGCGTTTGTTTCCAGTCCTAAATGGAGTTGTGTCACATGCAAATTTTTTGTCCTACGAGCAAGAGTTGTTTTCTCGTAAGACAAGTCACTATTGTGCTCCAGTGCCATACACAGTGCAAATAGCACTCGCGTCTGTTCCCCGCAAGTACAGTGTATTGGACTGAAGAGGATCTACTGTTCTTGTCAGGTTCCTAAGCAGAATTGAACTAGATATGGCCGTGTGTGTAGGAAGCACAGTTCTTTTGTTCTGAGCAAGCTCACTGTTCGGACACCATAGGAAAAACAGTAGAGTAGAAGAGTGCTCTTTTCTCAAAAGCAGAGTATGTTTCTTGTAAGGCAGGCTAGCGTTTGTTTCCCAGTCCTAAATGGAGTTGAATCTCATGCAGTTTCTGGTCCTAAGAGCAAGAGTTGTTTTCTGGTAAGGAAAGTCACTATTGCGCTCCCCTTGCCATACATAGAGCAAATAGCTCTCGCGTCTATTCCCAGCAAGTACAGTGTATCGGACTGAAGAGGAGCTACTGTTCTTGTCAGTTTCCTAAGCAGAGTTGAACTAGATATGGCCCGTGTGTGTAGGAAGCACAGTTCTTATGTTCTGAACAAGCTCACTGTTCTGGCCCTATTGGAAACACAGTAGAATAGAAGAGTGCTCTTTTCTCAAAAGCAGAGTGTGTTTTTGTAAGGGGAGCTAGCGTTTGTTTCCTAGTCCTAAATGGAGTTGAATCACATGCAGTTTCTGGTCCTACAAGCAAGAGTTGTTTTCTGGTAAGAAGAGTCACTATTGCACTGCCGTTGACATACACAGGACAAATAGCACTGGCGTCTGTTCCCAGCAAGTACAGTGTATTGGACTGAAGAGGATCTACTGTTCTTGTCAGGTTCCTAAGCAGACTTTAACTAGATATGGCCGTGTGTGTAGGAAGCACAGTTTTTTTGTTCTGAGCAAGCTCACTGTTCGGACCCATAGGAAACACAGTAGAGTAGAAGAGTGCTCTTTTCTCAAAAGCAGAGTGTGTTTCATGTAAGGCGAGCTAGCATTTGTTTCCCAGTCCTAAATGGAGTTGATCACATGCAGTTTCTGGTCCTACGATCAAGAGTTGTTTTCTGGTAAGGAAAGTCACTATTGCGCTCCCATTGCCATACACAGTGCAAATAGCACTCGCGTCTGTTCCCAGCAAGTACAGTGTATTGGACTGAAGAGGAGCTGCTGTTCTTGTCAGTTTCCTAAGCAGAGTTGAACTAGTTATGGCCCGTATGTAGGAAGCACAGTTTTTTTGTTCTGAGCAAGCTCACTGTTCTGGCCCTATAGGAAACACAGTAGAGTGGAAGAGTGCTCTTTTCCCTAAAGCAGAGTGTGTTTCTTGTAAGGCGAGCTAGCGTTTCTTTCCCAGTCCTAAATGGAGTTGAATCACATGCAGTTTCTAGTCCTATGAGCAAGAGTTGTATTCTGGTAAGAAGAGTCACTATTGCGCTTCCATTGCCATACATAGGACAAATAGCACTGGCGTCTGTTCCCAGCAAGTACAGTGTATTGGACTGAAGAGGATCTACTGTTCTTGTCAGGTTCCTAAGCAGAATTGAACTAGATATGGCCGTGTGTGTAGGAAGCACAGTTCTTTTGTTCTGAGCAAGCTCACTTTTCGGAACACATAGGAAACACAGTAGAGTAGAAGAGTGCTCTTTTCTCAAAAGCAGAGTGTGTTTTTGTAAGGCGAGCTAGCGTTTGTTTCCTAGTCCTAAATGGAGTTGAATCACATGCAGTTTCTGGTCCTATGAATAAGAGTTGTTTTCTGGTAAGGAAAGTCACTATTGCGCTCCCATTGCCCTTTACAAGGCAAATAGCACTTGCGTCTTTTCCCAGCAAGTACCGTGTATTGGACTGAATAGGAGCTACTGTTCTTGTCAGTTTACTAAGCAGAATTGAACTAGATATGGCCGTGTGTGTAGGAAGCACATTTCTTTTGTTCTGAGCAAGCTCACTGTTCGGACACCATAGGAAACCCAGTAGAGGAGAAGAGTGCTCTTTTCTCAAAAGCAGAGTGTGTTCTTGTAAGGCGAGCTAGCGTTTGTTTCCCAGTCCTAAATCGAGTTGAATCACATGCAGTTTCTGGTCCTAAGAGCAAGAGTTGTTTTCTGGTAAGGAAATTCACTATTGTGCTCCCCTTGCCATACATAGTGCAAATAGCTCTCGCGTCTGTTCCCAGCATGTACAGTGTATCTGACTGAAGATGTGCTACTGTTCTTGTCAGGTTCCTAAGCAGAGTTGAACTAGATATGGCCCGTGTGTATAGGAAGCACAGTTCTTATGTTCTGAGCGAGCTCACTGCTCTGGCCCCATAGGAAACACAGTAGAGTAGAAGAGTGCTCCTTTCTCTAAAGCAGAGTGTGTTTCTTGTAAGGCGAGCTTGCATTTGTTTCCCAGTCCTAAATGGAGTTGAGTCACATGCAGTGTTTTGTCCTACGAGCAAGAGTTGTTTTCTGGTAAGACGAGTCACTATTGTGCTCCAATTGCCATACACAGTGCAAATAGCACTCGCGTCTGTTCCCTGCAAGTACATTGTATTGTACTGAAGAGGATCTACTCTTTTTGTCAGTTTCCTAAGCAGAGTTGAACTAGATATGGACCGTGTGTGTAGGAAGCACAGTTCTTTTGTTCTGAGCAAGTTCACTGTTCGGACCCCATAGGAAGCACAGTAGAGTAGAAGAGTGCTCTTTTCTCCAAAGCAGAGTATGTTTCATGTAAGGCGAGCTAGCATTTGTTTCCCAGTCCTACATGGAGTTGAATCACATGGAGTTTCTGGTCTTACGAGCAAGAGTTTTTTTCTCGTAAGAAGAGTCACTATTGCGCTCCCATTGCCATACACAGGACAAATAGCACTCGCGTCTGTTCCCAGCAAGCACAGTGTATCGGACTGAAGAGGAGCTACTGTTCTTGTCAGTTTCCTAAGCAGAGTTGAACTAGATATGGCCCATGTGTAGGAAGCACACTTCTTTTTTTCTGAGCAAGCTCATTATTCTGGCCCTATAGGAAACACAGTAGATTAGAAGAGTGCGCTTTTCTCTAAAGCAGAGTGTGTTTCTTGTAAGGTGAGCTAGCTTTTGTTTCCCAGTCCTAAATGGTGTTGAATCACATGCAGTTTCTGATCCTACGAGCAAGAGTTGTTTTCTGGTATGAAGAGTCACTATTGCGCTGCCATTGCCATATACAGGACAAACAGCACTGGTGTCTGTTCGCAGCAATTACAGTGTACTGGACTGAAGAGGATCTACTGTCCTTGTCGGGTTCCTAAGCAGAATTGAACTAGATATGGCCGTGTGTAGGAAGCTCAGTTCTTTGTTCTGAGCAAGCTCACTGTTCTGGCCCTATAGGAAACACAGTAGAGTAGAAGAGTGGTCTTTACTCAAAAGCAGAGTGTCTTTCTTGTAAGGCGAGCTAGCGTTTGTTTCCCAGTCCTAAATGGAGTTGAGTCACATGCAGTTTTTTGTCCTACGAGCAAGAGTTGTTTTCTAGTAAGACGAGTCACTATTGTGCTCCAATTACCATACACAGTGCAAATAGCACTCGCGTCTGTTCCCCGCAAGTACAGTGTATTGGACGGAAGAGGAGCTACTATTCTTGTCAGTTTCCTAAGCAGAGTTGAACTAGATATGGCCCGTGTGTGTAGGAAGCATAGTTCTTTTGTTCTGAGCAAGCTCACTGTTCAGACCCCGTAGGAAACACAGTAGAGTAGAAGAGTGCTCTTTTCTCAAAAGCAAAGTGTGTTTCTCGTAAGGCGAGCTAGCGTTTGTTTCCCAGTCCTAAATGGAGTGGAATCACATGCAGTTTTTTGTACTATGAGAAAAAGTTGTTTTCTGGTAAGACAAGTCACTATTGTGCTCCAATTGCCATACACAGTGCAAATAGCACTTGCGTCTGTTCCCCGCAAGTACAGTGTATTGGACGGAAGAGGAGCTAATGTTCTTGTCAGTTTCCTAAGCAGAGTTGAACTAGATATGGCCGTGTGTGTAGGAAGCACAGTTCTTTTGTTCTGAGCAAGCTCACTGTTGGACCCCATAGGAAACACAGTAGAGTAGAAGAGTGCTCTTTTCTCAAGGGCAGAGTGTGTTTCATGTAAGGCGAGCTAGCATTTGTTTCCCAGTCCTAAATGGAGTTGAATCACATGCAGTTTCTGGTCTTACGAGCAAGAGTTGTTTTCTGGTAAGAAGAGTCACTATTGCGCTGCAACTGCCATACACAGGACAAATAGCACTGGCGTCTGTTCCCAGCAAGTACAGTGTATTGGACTGAAGAGGATGTAGTGTTCTTGTCAGTTTCCTAAGCAGAGTTGAACTAGATATGGCCCGTGTGTGTAGGAAGCACAGTTCTTTTGTTCTTAGCAAGCTCACTGTTCTTGCCCTATAGGAAACACAGTAGAGTAGAAGAGTGCTCTTTTCTCAAAAGCAGAGTGTGTTTCTTGTAAAGCGAGCTAGAGTTTGTTTCCCAGTCCTAAATGGAGTGGAGTCACATGCAGTTTCTGGTCCTACGAGCCAGAGTTGTTTTCTGGTAAGAAGAGTCACTATTGCGCTGCCTTTGCCATACACAGGAAAAACAGCACTGGCGTCTGTTCCCAGCAAGTATAGTGTATTGGACTGAAGAGGATCTACTGTTCTTGTCAGGTTCCTAAGCAGTCTTGAACTAGATATGGCCGTGTGTGTAGGATGCACAGTTTTTTTGTTCTGAGCAAGCTCACTGTTTGGAACACATAGGAAAAACAGTAGAGTAGAAGAGTGCTCTTTTCTCAAAAGCAGAATGTGTTTCTTGGAAGTTGAGCTAGCGTTTGTTTCGCAGTCCTAAATGGAGTTGAGTCACATGCAGTTTTTTGTCCTACGAGCAAGAGTTGTTTTCTGGTAAGACAAGTCACTATTGTGCTCCAATGCCATACACAGTGCAAATAGCACTCGCGTCTATTCCCCGCAAGAACAGTGTATTGGACTGAAGAGGATCTACTGTTCTTGTCAGGTTCCTAAGCAGAATTGAACTAGATATGGCCGTGTGTGTAGGAAGCACAGTTCTTTTGTTCTGAGCAAGCCCACTGTTCGGACAACATAAGAAACAAAGTAGAGTAGAAGAGTACTCTTTTCTCAAAAGCAGAGTGTGTTTCTGTAAGGCGAGCTAGCGTTTGTTTCCCAGTCCTAAATGGAGTTGAATCTCATGCAGTTTCTGGTCCTAAGAGCAAGAGTTGTTTTCTGGCAAGGAAAGTCACTATTGCGCTTCCCTTGCCATACATAGTGCAAATAGCTCTCGCGTCTATTCCCAGCAAGTACAGTGTATCGGACTGAAGAGGAGCTACTGTTCTTGTCAGTTTCCTAAGCAGAGTTGAACTAGATATGGCCCGTGTGTGTAGGAAGCACAGTTCTTTTGTTTTGAGCAAGCTCACTGTTCTGGCCCTATAGGAAACACAGTAGAGTAGAAGAGTGCTCTTTTCTCTAAAGCAGAGTGTGTTTCTTGTAAGGCCAGCTAGCATTTGTTTCCCAGTCTTAAATGGATTTGAATCACATGCAGTTTCTAGTCCTAAGAACAAGAGTTGTTTTATGGTAAGAAGAATCACTATTGCGCTGCCATTGCCATACACAGGACAAAGAGCACTGGCGTCTGTTCCTAGCAAGTACAGTGTATTGGACTGAAGAGGATCTAGTGTTCTTATCAGGTTCCTAAGCAGACTTGAACTAGATATGGCCGTGTGTGTAGGAAGCACAGTTCTTTTGTTCAGAGCAAGCTCACTGTTCGGACACCATAGGAAACACAGTAGAGAAGAAGAGTGCTCTATTCTCAAAAGCAGAGTGTGTTCTTGTAAGGCGAGCTAGCGTTTGTTTCCCAGTCCTAAATGGAGTTGAATCACATGCAGTTTCTGGTCCTAAGAGCAAGAGTTGTTTTCTCGTAAGGAAAGTCACTATTGCGCTCCCCTTGCCATACATAGTGCAAATAGCTCTCGTGTCTGTTCCCAGCAAGTACAGTGTATCGGACTGAAGAGGAGCTACTGTTCTTGTCAGTTTCCTAAGCAGAGTTCAACTAGATATGGCCCGTGTGTGTAGGAAGCACCGTTCTTATGTTCTGAGCAAGCTCACTGTTCTGGCCCTATAGGAAACACAGTAGAGTAGAAGAGTAGAAGAGTGCTCTTTTCTCAAAAGCAGAGTGTGTTTTTGTAAGGCGAGCTAGCGTTTGTTTCCTAGTCCTAAATGGAGTTGAATCACAAGCAGTTTCTGGTCCTACGAACAAGAGTTTTTTTCTGGTAAGGAAAGTCACTATTGCGCTCCCATTGCCCTACACAAGGCAAATAGCACTCGCGTCTTTTTCCAGCAAGTACAGTGTATTGGACTTAATAGGAGCTACAGTTCTTGTCAGTTTCCTAAGCATAGTTGAACTAGATATGGCCTCTGTGTGTAGGAAGTACAGTTCTTTTTTTCTGAGCAAGCTCACTGTTCTGTCCCTATAGGAAACACAGTAGAGTAGAAGAGTGCTCTTTTCTCAAAAGCAGAGTGTGTTTCTTGTAAAGCGAGCTAGAGTTTGTTTCCCAGTCCTAAATGGAGTTGAATCACATGCAGTTTCTAGTCCTACGAGCAAGAGTTGTTTTCTGGTAAGAAGAGTCACTATTGCGCTGCCATTGCCATACACAGGACAAATAGCACTGGCGTCTGTTCCCAGCAAGTACAGTTTATTGGACTGAAGAGGATCTACTGTTCTTGTCAGGTTCCTAAGCAGAATTGAACTATATGGCCGTGTGTGTAGGAAGCACAGTTCTTTTGTTCTGAGCAAGCTCTCTGTTCGGACACCATAGGAAACACAGTAGAGTAGAAGAGTGCTCTTTTCTCAAAAGCAGAGTGTGTTTCTTGTAAGGCGAGCTAGCGTTTGTTTCCCAGTCCTAAATGGAGTTGAATCACATGCAGTTTCTGGTCCTAAGAGCAAGAGTTGTTTTCTGGTAAGGAAAGTCACTATTGTGCTCCCCTTGCCATACACAGTGCAAATAGCTCCCGCGTCTGTTCCCAGCAAGTACAGTGTATCGGACTGAAGAGGAGCTACTGGTCTTGTCAGTTTCCTAAGCAGAGTTGAACATGATATGGCCCGTGTGTGTAGGAAGCACAGTTCATATGTTCTGAGCAAGCTCACTGTTCTGGCGCTATAGGAAACACAGTAGAGTAGAAGCGTGCTCTTTTCTCAAAAGCAGAGTGTGTTTTTTTAAGGCAAGCTAGCGTTTGTTTCCTAGTCCTAAATGGAGTTGAATCACATGCAGTTTCTGGTCCTATGAACAAGAGTTGTTTTCTGGTAAGGAAAGTCACTATTGCGCTCCCATTGCCCTTTACAAGGCAAATAGCACTCGCGTCTTTTCCCAGCAAGTACAGTGTATTGGACTGAATAGGAGCTACTGTTCTTGTCAGTTTACTAAGCAGAATTGAACTAGATATGGTCCGTGCGTGTAGGAAGCACAGTTCTTTTGTTCTGAGCAAGCTCACTGTTTGGACCCCATAGGAAACACAGTAGAGTAGAAGAGTGCTCTTTTCTCAAAAGCAGAGTGTGTTTCTTGGAAGTCGAGCTAGCATTTCTTTCCCAGTCCTAAATGGAGTTGAGTCACATGCAGTTTTTTGTCCTACGAGCAAGAGTTGTTTTCTGGTAAGTCAAGTCACTATTGTGCTCCAATTGCCATACACAGTGCAAATAGCACTCGCGTCTGTTCCCAGCAATTAGAGTGTATCGGACTGAAGAGGAGCTACTGTTCTTGTCAGTTTCCTAAGCAGAGTTGAACTAGTTATGGCCCGTGTGTAGGAAGCACAGTTCTTTTGTTCTGAGCAAGCTCACTGTTCTGGCCCTATAGGAAACACTGTAGAGTAGAAGAGTGCTCTTTTCTCAAAAGCAGAGTGTGTTTCTTGTAAAGCGAGCTAGAGTTTGTTTCCCAGTCCTAAATGGAGTGGAATCACATGCAGTTTCTGGTCCTACGAGCAAGAGTTGTTTTCTGGTAAGACAAGTCACTATTGTGCTCCAATTGCCATACACAGTGCAAATAGCACTCGCGTCTGTTCCCCGCAAGTACAGTGTATTGGACTGAAGAGGATCTACTGTTCTTGTCAGGTTCCTAAGCAGACTTGAACTAGATATGGCCCGTGTGTAGGAAGCACAGTTCTTTTGTTCTGAGCAAGCTCACTGTTCTGGCCATATAGGAAACACAGTAGAGTAGAAGAGTGCTCTTTTCTCAAAAGCAGAGTGTGTTTCTTGTAAGGCGAGCTAGCGTTTGTTTCCCAGTCCTAAATGGAGTTGAATCACATGCAGTTTCTAGTCCTACGAGCAAGAGTTGTTTTCTGGTAAGAAGAGTCACTATTGCGCTGCCTTTGCCATACACAGGACAAATAGCACTGGCGTCTGTTCCCCGCAAGTACAGTTTATTGGACTGAAGAGGATCTACTGATCTTGTCAGGTTCCTAAGCAGAATTGAACTATATGGCCGTGTGTGTAGGAAGCACAGTTCTTTTGTTCTGAGCAAGCTCACTGTTCGGACACCATAGGAAATACAGTAGAGTAGAAGAGTGCTCTTTTCTCAAAAGCAGAGTGTGTTTCTTGTAAGGCGAGCTAGCGTTTGTTTCCCAGTCCGAAATGGAGTTGAATCACATGCAGTTTCTGGTCCTAAGAGCAAGAGTTGTTTTCTGGTAAGGAAAGTCACTATTGTGCTCCCCTTGCCATACACAGTGCAAATAGCTCCCGCGTCTGTTCCCAGCAAGTACAGTGTATCGGACTGAAGAGGAGCTACTGTTCTTGTCAGTTTCCTAAGCAGAGTTGAACATGATATGGCCCGTGTGTGTAGGAAGCACAGTTCATATGTTCTGAGCAAGCTCACTGTTCTGGCGCTATAGGAAACACAGTAGAGTAGAAGCGTGCTCTTTTCTCAAAAGCAGAATGTGTTTTTGTAAGGCAAGCTAGCGTTTGTTTCCTAGTCCTAAATGGAGTTGAATCACATGCAGTTTCTGGTCCCATGAACAAGAGTTGTTTTCTGGTAAGGAAAGTCACTATTGCGCTCCCATTGCCCTTTACAAGGCAAATAGCACTCGCGTCTTTCCCCAGCAAGTACAGTGTATTGGACTGAAGAGGAGCTACTGTTCTTGTCAGTTTACTAAGCAGAATTGAACTAGATATGGTCCGTGCGTGTAGGAAGCACAGTTCTTTTGTTCTGAGCAAGCTCACTGTTTGGACCCCATAGGAAACACAGTAGAGTAGAAGAGTGCTCTTTTCTCAAAAGCAAAGTGTGTTTCTTGGAAGTCGAGCTAGCATTTCTTTCCCAGTCCTAAATGGAGTTGAGTCACATGCAGTTTTTTGTCCTATGAGCAAGAGTTGTTTTCTGGTAAGTCAAGTCACTATTGTGCTCCAATTGCCATACACAGTGCAAATAGCACTCGCGTCTGTTCCCAGCAATTACAGTGTATCGGACTGAAGAGGAGCTACTGTTCTTGTCAGTTTCCTAAGCAGAGTTTAACTAGTTATGGCCCGTGTGTAGGAAGCACAGTTCTTTTGTTCTGAGCAAGCTCACTGTTCTGGCCCTATAGGAAACACTGTAGAGTAGAAGAGTGCTCTTTTCTCAAATCAGAGTGTGTCTCTTATAAAGCGAGCTAGAGTTTGTTTCCCAGTCCTAAATGGAGTGGAATCACATGCAGTTTCTGGTCCTACGAGCAAGAGTTGTTTTCTGGTAAGACAAGTCACTATTGTGCTCCAATTGCCATACACAGTGCAAATAGCACTCGCGTCTGTTCCCCGCAAGTACAGTGTATTGGACGGAAGAGGAGCTACTGTTCTTGTCAGTTTCCTAAGCAGAGTTGAACTAGATATGGCCCATGTGTAGGAAGCACAGTTCTTTTGTTCTGAGCAAGCTCACTGTTCGGACCCCATAGGAAACACAGTAGAGTAGAAGAGTGCTCTTTTCTCAAAAGCAGAGTGTGTTTCTTGTAAGGCGAGCTAGCATTTGTTTCCCAGTCCTAAATGGAGTTGAATCACATGAAGTTTCTGGTCTTACGAGCAAGAGTTGTTTTCTGGTAAGGAAAGTCACTATTTCGCTCCCATTGCCATACACAGTGCAAATAGCACTCGCTTCTGTTCCCAGCAAGTACAGTGTATCGGACTGAAGAGGAGCTACTGTTCTTGTCAGTTTCCTAAGCAGAGTTGAACTAGATATGGCCCGTGTGTGTAGGAAGCACAGTTCTTTTGTTCTGAGCAAGCTCACTGTTCGGACCCCATAGGAAACACAGTAGAGTAGAAGAGTTCTCTTTTCTCAAAAGCAGAGTGTGTTTCATGTAAGGCGAGCTAGCATTTGTTTCCCAGTCCTAAATGGAGTTGAATCACATGCAGTTTCTGGTCCTACGAGCAAGGGTTGTTTTATGGTAGGAAGAGTCACTATTGCGCTGCCATTGCCATACACAGGACAAATAGCACTGGTGTCTGTTCCCAGCAATTACAGTGTATTGGACTGAAGAGGATCTACTGTTCTTGTCAGGTTCCTAAGCAGACCCGAACTAGATATGGCCGTGTGTGTAGGAAGCACAGTGTTATTGTTCTGAGCAAGCTCACTGTTCGGAACACATAGGAAACACAGTAGAGTAGAAGAGTGCTCTTTTCTCAAAAGCAGAGTGTGTTTCATGTAAGGCGAGCTAGCATTTGTTTCCCAGTCCTAAATGGAGTTGAATCACATGCAGTTTCTGGTCCTACGAGCAAGGGTTGTTTTCTGGTAAGAAGAGTCACTATTGCGCTGCCATTGCCATACACAGGACAAATAGCACTGGCGTCTGTTCCCAGCAAGTACAGTGTATTGGACTGAAGAGGATCTACTGTTCTTGTCAGGTTCCTAAGGAGACTTGAACTATATATGGCCGTGTGTGTAGGAAGCACAGTTTTTTTGTTCTGAGCAAGCTCACTGTTCGGAACACATAGGAAACACAGTAGAGTAGAAGAGTGCTCTTTTCTCAAAAGCAGAGTGTGTTTCTTGGAAGTCGAGCTAGCGTTTGTTTCCAGTCCTAAATGGAGTTGTGTCACATGCAAATTTTTTGTCCTACGAGCAAGAGTTGTTTTCTCGTAAGACAAGTCACTATTGTGCTCCAATGCCATACACAGTGCAAATAGCACTCGCGTCTGTTCCCCGCAAGTACAGTGTATTGGACGGAAGAGGAGCTACTGTTCTTGTCAGTTTCCTAAGCAGAGTTGAACTAGATATGGCCCATGTGTAGGAAGCACAGTTCTTTTGTTCTGAGCAAGCTCACTGTTCGGACCCCATAGGAAACACAGTAGAGTAGAAGAGTGCTCTTTTCTCAAAAGCAGAGTGTGTTTCTTGTAAGGCGAGCTAGCATTTGTTTCCCAGTCCTAAATGGAGTTGAATCACATGAAGTTTCTGGTCTTACGAGCAAGAGTTGTTTTCTGGTAAGGAAAGTCACTATTTCGCTCCCATTGCCATACACAGTGCAAATAGCACTCGCTTCTGTTCCCAGCAAGTACAGTGTATCGGACTGAAGAGGAGCTACTGTTCTTGTCAGTTTCCTAAGCAGAGTTGAACTAGATATGGCCCGTGTGTGTAGGAAGCACAGTTCTTTTGTTCTGAGCAAGCTCACTGTTCGGACCCCATAGGAAACACAGTAGAGTAGAAGAGTTCTCTTTTCTCAAAAGCAGAGTGTGTTTCATGTAAGGCGAGCTAGCATTTGTTTCCCAGTCCTAAATGGAGTTGAATCACATGCAGTTTCTGGTCCTACGAGCAAGGGTTGTTTTATGGTAGGAAGAGTCACTATTGCGCTGCCATTGCCATACACAGGACAAATAGCACTGGTGTCTGTTCCCAGCAATTACAGTGTATTGGACTGAAGAGGATCTACTGTTCTTGTCAGGTTCCTAAGGAGACTTGAACTATATATGGCCGTGTGTGTAGGAAGCACAGTTTTTTTGTTCTGAGCAAGCTCACTGTTCGGAACACATAGGAAACACAGTAGAGTAGAAGAGTGCTCTTTTCTCAAAAGCAGAGTGTGTTTCTTGGAAGTCGAGCTAGCGTTTGTTTCCAGTCCTAAATGGAGTTGTGTCACATGCAAATTTTTTGTCCTACGAGCAAGAGTTGTTTTCTCGTAAGACAAGTCACTATTGTGCTCCAATGCCATACACAGTGCAAATAGCACTCGCGTCTGTTCCCCGCAAGTACAGTGTATTGGACTGAAGAGGATCTACTGTTCTTGTCAGGTTCCTAAGCAGAATTGAACTAGATATGGCCGTGTGTGTAGGAAGCACAGTTCTTTTGTTCTGAGCAAGCTCACTGTTCGGACACCATAGGAAAAACAGTAGAGTAGAAGAGTGCTCTTTTCTCAAAAGCAGAGTATGTTTCTTGTAAGGCGAGCTAGCGTTTGTTTCCCAGTCCTAAATGGAGTTGAATCTCATGCAGTTTCTGGTCCTAAGAGCAAGAGTTGTTTTCTGGTAAGGAAAGTCACTATTGCGCTCCCCTTGCCATACATAGAGCAAATAGCTCTCGCGTCTATTCCCAGCAAGTACAGTGTATTGGACTGAAGAGGAGCTACTGTTCTTGTCAGTTTCCTAAGCAGAGTTGAACTAGATATGGCCCGTGTGTGTAGGAAGCACAGTTCTTATGTTCTGAACAAGCTCACTGTTCTGGCCCTATTGGAAACACAGTAGAATAGAAGAGTGCTCTTTTCTCAAAAGCAGAGTGTGTTTTTGTAAGGCGAGCTAGCGTTTGTTTCCTAGTCCTAAATGGAGTTGAATCACATGCAGTTTCTGGTCCTACAAGCAAGAGTTGTTTTCTGGTAAGAAGAGTCACTATTGCACTGCCGTTGACATACACTGGACAAATAGCACTGGCGTCTGTTCCCAGCAAGTACAGTGTATTGGACTGAAGAGGATCTACTGTTCTTGTCAGGTTCCTAAGCAGACTTTAACTAGATATGGCCGTGTGTGTAGGAAGCACAGTTTTTTTGTTCTGAGCAAGCTCACTGTTCGGACCCATAGGAAACACAGTAGAGTAGAAGAGTGCTCTTTTCTCAAAAGCAGAGTGTGTTTCATGTAAGGCGAGCTAGCATTTGTTTCCCAGTCCTAAATGGAGTTGATCACATGCAGTTTCTGGTCCTACGATCAAGAGTTGTTTTCTGGTAAGGAAAGTCACTATTGCGCTCCCATTGCCATACACAGTGCAAATAGCACTCGCGTCTGTTCCCAGCAAGTACAGTGTATCGGACTGAAGAGGAGCTGCTGTTCTTGTCAGTTTCCTAAGCAGAGTTGAACTAGTTATGGCCCGTATGTAGGAAGCACAGTTTTTTTGTTCTGAGCAAGCTCACTGTTCTGGCCCTATAGGAAACACAGTAGAGTGGAAGAGTGCTCTTTTCCCTAAAGCAGAGTGTGTTTCTTGTAAGGCGAGCTAGCGTTTCTTTCCCAGTCCTAAATGGAGTTGAATCACATGCAGTTTCTAGTCCTATGAGCAAGAGTTGTATTCTGGTAAGAAGAGTCACTATTGCGCTTCCATTGCCATACATAGGACAAATAGCACTGGCGTCTGTTCCCAGCAAGTACAGTGTATTGGACTGAAGAGGATCTACTGTTCTTGTCAGGTTCCTAAGCAGAATTGAACTAGATATGGCCGTGTGTGTAGGAAGCACAGTTCTTTTGTTCTGAGCAAGCTCACTTTTCGGAACACATAGGAAACACAGTAGAGTAGAAGAGTGCTCTTTTCTCAAAAGCAGAGTGTGTTTTTGTAAGGCGAGCTAGCGTTTGTTTCCTAGTCCTAAATGGAGTTGAATCACATGCAGTTTCTGGTCCTATGAATAAGAGTTGTTTTCTGGTAAGGAAAGTCACTATTGCGCTCCCATTGCCCTTTACAAGGCAAATAGCACTTGCGTCTTTTCCCAGCAAGTACCGTGTATTGGACTGAATAGGAGCTACTGTTCTTGTCAGTTTACTAAGCAGAATTGAACTAGATATGGCCGTGTGTGTAGGAAGCACATTTCTTTTGTTCTGAGCAAGCTCACTGTTCGGACACCATAGGAAACCCAGTAGAGGAGAAGAGTGCTCTTTTCTCAAAAGCAGAGTGTGTTCTTGTAAGGCGAGCTAGCGTTTGTTTCCCAGTCCTAAATCGAGTTGAATCACATGCAGTTTCTGGTCCTAAGAGCAAGAGTTGTTTTCTGGTAAGGAAATTCACTATTGTGCTCCCCTTGCCATACATAGTGCAAATAGCTCTCGCGTCTGTTCCCAGCATGTACAGTGTATCTGACTGAAGATGTGCTACTGTTCTTGTCAGGTTCCTAAGCAGAGTTGAACTAGATATGGCCCGTGTGTATAGGAAGCACAGTTCTTATGTTCTGAGCGAGCTCACTGCTCTGGCCCCATAGGAAACACAGTAGAGTAGAAGAGTGCTCCTTTCTCTAAAGCAGAGTGTGTTTCTTGTAAGGCGAGCTTGCATTTGTTTCCCAGTCCTAAATGGAGTTGAGTCACATGCAGTGTTTTGTCCTACGAGCAAGAGTTGTTTTCTGGTAAGACGAGTCACTATTGTGCTCCAATTGCCATACACAGTGCAAATAGCACTCGCGTCTGTTCCCTGCAAGTACATTGTATTGTACTGAAGAGGATCTACTCTTTTTGTCAGTTTCCTAAGCAGAGTTGAACTAGATATGGACCGTGTGTGTAGGAAGCACAGTTCTTTTGTTCTGAGCAAGTTCACTGTTCGGACCCCATAGGAAGCACAGTAGAGTAGAAGAGTGCTCTTTTCTCCAAAGCAGAGTATGTTTCATGTAAGGCGAGCTAGCATTTGTTTCCCAGTCCTACATGGAGTTGAATCACATGGAGTTTCTGGTCTTACGAGCAAGAGTTGTTTTCTCGTAAGAAGAGTCACTATTGCGCTCCCATTGCCATACACAGGACAAATAGCACTCGCGTCTGTTCCCAGCAAGTACAGTGTATCGGACTGAAGAGGAGCTACTGTTCTTGTCAGTTTCCTAAGCAGAGTTGAACTAGATATGGCCCATGTGTAGGAAGCACACTTCTTTTTTTCTGAGCAAGCTCATTATTCTGGCCCTATAGGAAACACAGTAGATTAGAAGAGTGCGCTTTTCTCTAAAGCAGAGTGTGTTTCTTGTAAGGTGAGCTAGCTTTTGTTTCCCAGTCCTAAATGGTGTTGAATCACATGCAGTTTCTGATCCTACGAGCAAGAGTTGTTTTCTGGTATGAAGAGTCACTATTGCGCTGCCATTGCCATATACAGGACAAACAGCACTGGTGTCTGTTCGCAGCAATTACAGTGTACTGGACTGAAGAGGATCTACTGTCCTTGTCGGGTTCCTAAGCAGAATTGAACTAGATATGGCCGTGTGTAGGAAGCTCAGTTCTTTGTTCTGAGCAAGCTCACTGTTCTGGCCCTATAGGAAACACAGTAGAGTAGAAGAGTGGTCTTTACTCAAAAGCAGAGTGTCTTTCTTGTAAGGCGAGCTAGCGTTTGTTTCCCAGTCCTAAATGGAGTTGAGTCACATGCAGTTTTTTGTCCTACGAGCAAGAGTTGTTTTCTAGTAAGACGAGTCACTATTGTGCTCCAATTACCATACACAGTGCAAATAGCACTCGCGTCTGTTCCCCGCAAGTACAGTGTATTGGACGGAAGAGGAGCTACTATTCTTGTCAGTTTCCTAAGCAGAGTTGAACTAGATATGGCCCGTGTGTGTAGGAAGCATAGTTCTTTTGTTCTGAGCAAGCTCACTGTTCAGACCCCGTAGGAAACACAGTAGAGTAGAAGAGTGCTCTTTTCTCAAAAGCAAAGTGTGTTTCTCGTAAGGCGAGCTAGCGTTTGTTTCCCAGTCCTAAATGGAGTGGAATCACATGCAGTTTCTGGTCCTACGAGCAAGAGTTGTTTTCTGGAAGAAGAGTCACTATTGCACTGCCATTGCCATACACAGGACAAATAGCACTGGCGTCTGTTCCCAGCAAATACAGTGTATTGGACTGAAGAGGATCTAGTGTTCTTATCAGTTTCCTATGCAGAGTTGAACTAGATATGGCCGTGTGTGTAGGAAGCACAGTTTTTTTGTTCTGAGCAAGCTCACTGTTTGGAACACATAGGAAACACAGTAGAGTAGAAGAGTGCTCTTTTCTCAAAAGCAGAGTGTGTTTCTTGTAAGGCGAGCTAGCATTTGTTTCCCAGTCCTAAATGGAGTTGAGTCACATGCAGTTTTTTGTACTATGAGAAAAAGTTGTTTTCTGGTAAGACAAGTCACTATTGTGCTCCAATTGCCATACACAGTGCAAATAGCACTTGCGTCTGTTCCCCGCAAGTACAGTGTATTGGACGGAAAAGGAGCTAATGTTCTTGTCAGTTTCCTAAGCAGAGTTGAACTAGATATGGCCGTGTGTGTAGGAAGCACAGTTCTTTTGTTCTGAGCAAGCTCACTGTTGGACCCCATAGGAAACACAGTAGAGTAGAAGAGTGCTCTTTTCTCAAGGGCAGAGTGTGTTTCATGTAAGGCGAGCTAGCATTTGTTTCCCAGTCCTAAATGGAGTTGAATCACATGCAGTTTCTGGTCTTACGAGCAAGAGTTGTTTTCTGGTAAGAAGAGTCACTATTGCGCTGCAACTGCCATACACAGGACAAATAGCACTGGCGTCTGTTCCCAGCAAGTACAGTGTATTGGACTGAAGAGGATGTAGTGTTCTTGTCAGTTTCCTAAGCAGAGTTGAACTAGATATGGCCCGTGTGTGTAGGAAGCACAGTTCTTTTGTTCTTAGCAAGCTCACTGTTCTTGCCCTATAGGAAACACAGTAGAGTAGAAGAGTGCTCTTTTCTCAAAAGCAGAGTGTGTTTCTTGTAAAGCGAGCTAGAGTTTGTTTCCCAGTCCTAAATGGAGTGGAGTCACATGCAGTTTCTGGTCCTACGAGCCAGAGTTGTTTTCTGGTAAGAAGAGTCACTATTGCGCTGCCATTGCCATACACAGGAAAAACAGCACTGGCGTCTGTTCCCAGCAAGTATAGTGTATTGGACTGAAGAGGATCTACTGTTCTTGTCAGGTTCCTAAGCAGTCTTGAACTAGATATGGCCGTGTGTGTAGGAAGCACAGTTTTTTTGTTCTGAGCAAGCTCACTGTTTGGAACACATAGGAAAAACAGTAGAGTAGAAGAGTGCTCTTTTCTCAAAAGCAGAATGTGTTTCTTGGAAGTTGAGCTAGCGTTTGTTTCGCAGTCCTAAATGGAGTTGAGTCACATGCAGTTTTTTGTCCTACGAGCAAGAGTTGTTTTCTGGTAAGACAAGTCACTATTGTGCTCCAATGCCATACACAGTGCAAATAGCACTCGCGTCTATTCCCCGCAAGAACAGTGTATTGGACTGAAGAGGATCTACTGTTCTTGTCAGGTTCCTAAGCAGAATTGAACTAGATATGGCCGTGTGTGTAGGAAGCACAGTTCTTTTGTTCTGAGCAAGCCCACTGTTCGGACAACATAAGAAACAAAGTAGAGTAGAAGAGTACTCTTTTCTCAAAAGCAGAGTGTGTTTCTGTAAGGCGAGCTAGCGTTTGTTTCCCAGTCCTAAATGGAGTTGAATCTCATGCAGTTTCTGGTCCTAAGAGCAAGAGTTGTTTTCTGGTAAGGAAAGTCACTATTGTGCTTCCCTTGCCATACATAGTGCAAATAGCTCTCGCGTCTATTCCCAGCAAGTACAGTGTATCGGACTGAAGAGGAGCTACTGTTCTTGTCAGTTTCCTAAGCAGAGTTGAACTAGATATGGCCCGTGTGTGTAGGAAGCACAGTTCTTTTGTTTTGAGCAAGCTCACTGTTCTGGCCCTATAGGAAACACAGTAGAGTAGAAGAGTGCTCTTTTCTCTAAAGCAGAGTGTGTTTCTTGTAAGGCCAGCTAGCATTTGTTTCCCAGTCTTAAATGGATTTGAATCACATGCAGTTTCTAGTCCTAAGAACAAGAGTTGTTTTATGGTAAGAAGAATCACTATTGCGCTCCCATTGCCATACACAGTGCAAATAGCACTCGCGTCTGTTCCCAGCAAGTACAGTGTATCGGACTGAAGAGGAGCTGCTGTTCTTGTCAGTTTCCTAAGCAGAGTTGAACTAGTTATGGCCCGTATGTAGGAAGCACAGTTTTTTTGTTCTGAGCAAGCTCACTGTTCTGGCCCTATAGGAAACACAGTAGAGTGGAAGAGTGCTCTTTTCCCTAAAGCAGAGTGTGTTTCTTGTAAGGCGAGCTAGCGTTTCTTTCCCAGTCCTAAATGGAGTTGAATCACATGCAGTTTCTAGTCCTATGAGCAAGAGTTGTATTCTGGTAAGAAGAGTCACTATTGCGCTTCCATTGCCATACATAGGACAAATAGCACTGGCGTCTGTTCCCAGCAAGTACAGTGTATTGGACTGAAGAGGATCTACTGTTCTTGTCAGGTTCCTAAGCAGAATTGAACTAGATATGGCCGTGTGTGTAGGAAGCACAGTTCTTTTGTTCTGAGCAAGCTCACTTTTCGGAACACATAGGAAACACAGTAGAGTAGAAGAGTGCTCTTTTCTCAAAAGCAGAGTGTGTTTTTGTAAGGCGAGCTAGCGTTTGTTTCCTAGTCCTAAATGGAGTTGAATCACATGCAGTTTCTGGTCCTATGAATAAGAGTTGTTTTCTGGTAAGGAAAGTCACTATTGCGCTCCCATTGCCCTTTACAAGGCAAATAGCA
The DNA here is from genome assembly GCF_949786415.1 of Peromyscus eremicus. Taxonomy (NCBI): domain Eukaryota; kingdom Metazoa; phylum Chordata; class Mammalia; order Rodentia; family Cricetidae; genus Peromyscus; species Peromyscus eremicus. The sequence continues at coordinate 149,671 of NW_026735104.1, forward strand.
CTTGCGTCTTTTCCCAGCAAGTACCGTGTATTGGACTGAATAGGAGCTACTGTTCTTGTCAGTTTACTAAGCAGAATTGAACTAGATATGGCCGTGTGTGTAGGAAGCACATTTCTTTTGTTCTGAGCAAGCTCACTGTTCGGACACCATAGGAAACCCAGTAGAGGAGAAGAGTGCTCTTTTCTCAAAAGCAGAGTGTGTTCTTGTAAGGCGAGCTAGCGTTTGTTTCCCAGTCCTAAATCGAGTTGAATCACATGCAGTTTCTGGTCCTAAGAGCAAGAGTTGTTTTCTGGTAAGGAAATTCACTATTGTGCTCCCCTTGCCATACATAGTGCAAATAGCTCTCGCGTCTGTTCCCAGCATGTACAGTGTATCTGACTGAAGATGTGCTACTGTTCTTGTCAGGTTCCTAAGCAGAGTTGAACTAGATATGGCCGTGTGTATAGGAAGCACAGTTCTTATGTTCTGAGCGAGCTCACTGCTCTGGCCCCATAGGAAACACAGTAGAGTAGAAGAGTGCTCCTTTCTCTAAAGCAGAGTGTGTTTCTTGTAAGGCGAGCTTGCATTTGTTTCCCAGTCCTAAATGGAGTTGAGTCACATGCAGTGTTTTGTCCTACGAGCAAGAGTTGTTTTCTGGTAAGACGAGTCACTATTGTGCTCCAATTGCCATACACAGTGCAAATAGCACTCGCGTCTGTTCCCTGCAAGTACATTGTATTGTACTGAAGAGGATCTACTCTTTTTGTCAGTTTCCTAAGCAGAGTTGAACTAGATATGGACCGTGTGTGTAGGAAGCACAGTTCTTTTGTTCTGAGCAAGTTCACTGTTCGGACCCCATAGGAAGCACAGTAGAGTAGAAGAGTGCTCTTTTCTCCAAAGCAGAGTATGTTTCATGTAAGGCGAGCTAGCATTTGTTTCCCAGTCCTACATGGAGTTGAATCACATGGAGTTTCTGGTCTTACGAGCAAGAGTTGTTTTCTCGTAAGAAGAGTCACTATTGCGCTCCCATTGCCATACACAGGACAAATAGCACTCGCGTCTGTTCCCAGCAAGTACAGTGTATCGGACTGAAGAGGAGCTACTGTTCTTGTCAGTTTCCTAAGCAGAGTTGAACTAGATATGGCCCATGTGTAGGAAGCACACTTCTTTTTTTCTGAGCAAGCTCATTATTCTGGCCCTATAGGAAACACAGTAGATTAGAAGAGTGCGCTTTTCTCTAAAGCAGAGTGTGTTTCTTGTAAGGTGAGCTAGCTTTTGTTTCCCAGTCCTAAATGGTGTTGAATCACATGCAGTTTCTGATCCTACGAGCAAGAGTTGTTTTCTGGTATGAAGAGTCACTATTGCGCTGCCATTGCCATATACAGGACAAACAGCACTGGTGTCTGTTCGCAGCAATTACAGTGTACTGGACTGAAGAGGATCTACTGTCCTTGTCGGGTTCCTAAGCAGAATTGAACTAGATATGGCCGTGTGTAGGAAGCTCAGTTCTTTGTTCTGAGCAAGCTCACTGTTCTGGCCCTATAGGAAACACAGTAGAGTAGAAGAGTGGTCTTTACTCAAAAGCAGAGTGTCTTTCTTGTAAGGCGAGCTAGCGTTTGTTTCCCAGTCCTAAATGGAGTTGAGTCACATGCAGTTTTTTGTCCTACGAGCAAGAGTTGTTTTCTAGTAAGACGAGTCACTATTGTGCTCCAATTACCATACACAGTGCAAATAGCACTCGCGTCTGTTCCCCGCAAGTACAGTGTATTGGACGGAAGAGGAGCTACTATTCTTGTCAGTTTCCTAAGCAGAGTTGAACTAGATATGGCCCGTGTGTGTAGGAAGCATAGTTCTTTTGTTCTGAGCAAGCACACTGTTCAGACCCCGTAGGAAACACAGTAGAGTAGAAGAGTGCTCTTTTCTCAAAAGCAAAGTGTGTTTCTCGTAAGGCGAGCTAGCGTTTGTTTCCCAGTCCTAAATGGAGTGGAATCACATGCAGTTTCTGGTCCTACGAGCAAGAGTTGTTTTCTGGTAAGAAGAGTCACTATTGCACTGCCATTGCCATACACAGGACAAATAGCACTGGCGTCTGTTCCCAGCAAATACAGTGTATTGGACTGAAGAGGATCTAGTGTTCTTATCAGTTTCCTATGCAGAGTTGAACTAGATATGGCCGTGTGTGTAGGAAGCACAGTTTTTTTGTTCTGAGCAAGCTCACTGTTTGGAACACATAGGAAACACAGTAGAGTAGAAGAGTGCTCTTTTCTCAAAGCAGAGTGTGTTTCTTGTAAGGCGAGCTAGCATTTGTTTTCCAGTCCTAAATGGAGTTGAGTCACATGCAGTTTTTTGTACTATGAGAAAAAGTTGTTTTCTGGTAAGACAAGTCACTATTGTGCTCCAATTGCCATACACAGTGCAAATAGCACTTGCGTCTGTTCCCCGCAAGTACAGTGTATTGGACGGAAGAGGAGCTAATGTTCTTGTCAGTTTCCTAAGCAGAGTTGAACTAGATATGGCCGTGTGTGTAGGAAGCACAGTTCTTTTGTTCTGAGCAAGCTCACTGTTGGACCCCATAGGAAACACAGTAGAGTAGAAGAGTGCTCTTTTCTCAAAAGCAGAGTGTGTTTCATGTAAGGCGAGCTAGCATTTGTTTCCCAGTCCTAAATGGAGTTGAATCACATGCAGTTTCTGGTCTTACGAGCAAGAGTTGTTTTCTGGTAAGAAGAGTCACTATTGCGCTGCAACTGCCATACACAGGACAAATAGCACTGGCGTCTGTTCCCAGCAAGTACAGTGTATTGGACTGAAGAGGATGTAGTGTTCTTGTCAGTTTCCTAAGCAGAGTTGAACTAGATATGGCCCGTGTGTGTAGGAAGCACAGTTCTTTTGTTCTTAGCAAGCTCACTGTTCTTGCCCTATAGGAAACACAGTAGAGTAGAAGAGTGCTCTTTTCTCAAAAGCAGAGTGTGTTTCTTGTAAAGCGAGCTAGAGTTTGTTTCCCAGTCCTAAATGGAGTGGAGTCACATGCAGTTTCTGGTCCTACGAGCCAGAGTTGTTTTCTGGTAAGAAGAGTCACTATTGTGCTGCCATTGCCATACACAGGAAAAATAGCACTGGCGTCTGTTCCCAGCAAGTATAGTGTATTGGACTGAAGAGGATCTACTGTTCTTGTCAGGTTCCTAAGCAGTCTTGAACTAGATATGGCCGTGTGTGTAGGAAGCACAGTTTTTTTGTTCTGAGCAAGCTCACTGTTTGGAACACATAGGAAAAACAGTAGAGTAGAAGAGTGCTCTTTTCTCAAAAGCAGAATGTGTTTCTTGGAAGTTGAGCTAGCGTTTGTTTCGCAGTCCTAAATGGAGTTGAGTCACATGCAGTTTTTTGTCCTACGAGCAAGAGTTGTTTTCTGGTAAGACAAGTCACTATTGTGCTCCAATGCCATACACAGTGCAAATAGCACTCGCGTCTATTCCCCGCAAGAACAGTGTATTGGACTGAAGAGGATCTACTGTTCTTGTCAGGTTCCTAAGCAGAATTGAACTAGATATGGCCGTGTGTGTAGGAAGCACAGTTCTTTTGTTCTGAGCAAGCCCACTGTTCGGACAACATAAGAAACAAAGTAGAGTAGAAGAGTACTCTTTTCTCAAAAGCAGAGTGTGTTTCTGTAAGGCGAGCTAGCGTTTGTTTCCCAGTCCTAAATGGAGTTGAATCTCATGCAGTTTCTGGTCCTAAGAGCAAGAGTTGTTTTCTGGTAAGGAAAGTCACTATTGCGCTTCCCTTGCCATACATAGTGCAAATAGCTCTCGCGTCTATTCCCAGCAAGTACAGTGTATCGGACTGAAGAGGAGCTACTGTTCTTGTCAGTTTCCTAAGCAGAGTTGAACTAGATATGGCCCGTGTGTAGGAAGCACAGTTCTTTTGTTTTGAGCAAGCTCACTGTTCTGGCCCTATAGGAAACACAGTAGAGTAGAAGAGTGCTCTTTTCTCTAAAGCAGAGTGTGTTTCTTGTAAGGCCAGCTAGCATTTGTTTCCCAGTCTTAAATGGATTTGAATCACATGCAGTTTCTAGTCCTAAGAACAAGAGTTGTTTTATGGTAAGAAGAATCACTATTGCGCTGCCATTGCCATACACAGGACAAAGAGCACTGGCGTCTGTTCCTAGCAAGTACAGTGTATTGGACTGAAGAGGATCTACTGTTCTTGTCAGGTTCCTAAGCAGACTTGAACTAGATATGGCCGTGTGTGTAGGAAGCACAGTTCTTTTGTTCAGAGCAAGCTCACTGTTCGGACACCATAGGAAACACAGTAGAGAAGAAGAGTGCTCTATTCTCAAAAGCAGAGTGTGTTCTTGTAAGGCGAGCTAGCGTTTGTTTCCCAGTCCTAAATGGAGTTGAATCACATGCAGTTTCTGGTCCTAAGAGCAAGAGTTGTTTTCTCGTAAGGAAAGTCACTATTGCGCTCCCCTTGCCATACATAGTGCAAATAGCTCTCGTGTCTGTTCCCAGCAAGTACAGTGTATCGGACTGAAGAGGAGCTACTGTTCTTGTCAGTTTCCTAAGCAGAGTTCAACTAGATATGGCCCGTGTGTGTAGGAAGCACCGTTCTTATGTTCTGAGCAAGCTCACTGTTCTGGCCCTATAGGAAACACAGTAGAGTAGAAGAGTAGAAGAGTGCTCTTTTCTCAAAAGCAGAGTGTGTTTTTGTAAGGCGAGCTAGCGTTTGTTTCCTAGTCCTAAATGGAGTTGAATCACAAGCAGTTTCTGGTCCTACGAACAAGAGTTTTTTTCTGGTAAGGAAAGTCACTATTGCGCTCCCATTGCCCTACACAAGGCAAATAGCACTCGCGTCTTTTTCCAGCAAGTACAGTGTATTGGACTTAATAGGAGCTACAGTTCTTGTCAGTTTCCTAAGCATAGTTGAACTAGATATGGCCTCTGTGTGTAGGAAGTACAGTTCTTTTTTTCTGAGCAAGCTCACTGTTCTGTCCCTATAGGAAACACAGTAGAGTAGAAGAGTGCTCTTTTCTCAAAAGCAGAGTGTGTTTCTTGTAAAGCGAGCTAGAGTTTGTTTCCCAGTCCTAAATGGAGTGGAATCACATGCAGTTTCTGGTCCTACGAGCAAGAGTTGTTTTCTGGTAAGACAAGTCACTATTGTGCTCCAATTGCCATACACAGTGCAAATAGCACTCGCGTCTGTTCCCTGCAAGTACAGTGTATTGGACTGAAGAGGATCTACTGTTCTTGTCAGGTTCCTAAGCAGACTTGAACTAGATATGGCCCGTGTGTAGGAAGCACAGTTCTTTTGTTCTGAGCAAGCTCACTGTTCTGGCCATATAGGAAACACAGTAGAGTAGAAGAGTGCTCTTTTCTCAAAAGCAGAGTGTGTTTCTTGTAAGGCGAGCTAGCGTTTGTTTCCCAGTCCTAAATGGAGTTGAATCACATGCAGTTTCTAGTCCTACGAGCAAGAGTTGTTTTCTGGTAAGAAGAGTCACTATTGCGCTGCCATTGCCATACACAGGACAAATAGCACTGGCGTCTGTTCTCCGCAAGTACAGTTTATTGGACTGAAGAGGATCTACTGATCTTGTCAGGTTCCTAAGCAGAATTGAACTATATGGCCGTGTGTGTAGGAAGCACAGTTCTTTTGTTCTGAGCAAGCTCACTGTTCGGACACCATAGGAAATACAGTAGAGTAGAAGAGTGCTCTTTTCTCAAAAGCAGAGTGTGTTTCTTGTAAGGCGAGCTAGCGTTTGTTTCCCAGTCCGAAATGGAGTTGAATCACATGCAGTTTCTGGTCCTAAGAGCAAGAGTTGTTTTCTGGTAAGGAAAGTCACTATTGTGCTCCCCTTGCCATACACAGTGCAAATAGCTCCCGCGTCTGTTCCCAGCAAGTACAGTGTATCGGACTGAAGAGGAGCTACTGTTCTTGTCAGTTTCCTAAGCAGAGTTGAACATGATATGGCCCGTGTGTGTAGGAAGCACAGTTCATATGTTCTGAGCAAGCTCACTGTTCTGGCGCTATAGGAAACACAGTAGAGTAGAAGCGTGCTCTTTTCTCAAAAGCAGAGTGTGTTTTTGTAAGGCAAGCTAGCGTTTGTTTCCTAGTCCTAAATGGAGTTGAATCACATGCAGTTTCTGGTCCCATGAACAAGAGTTGTTTTCTGGTAAGGAAAGTCACTATTGCGCTCCCATTGCCCTTTACAAGGCAAATAGCACTCGCGTCTTTCCCCAGCAAGTACAGTGTATTGGACTGAAGAGGAGCTACTGTTCTTGTCAGTTTACTAAGCAGAATTGAACTAGATATGGTCCGTGCGTGTAGGAAGCACAGTTCTTTTGTTCTGAGCAAGCTCACTGTTTGGACCCCATAGGAAACACAGTAGAGTAGAAGAGTGCTCTTTTCTCAAAAGCAAAGTGTGTTTCTTGGAAGTCGAGCTAGCATTTCTTTCCCAGTCCTAAATGGAGTTGAGTCACATGCAGTTTTTTGTCCTATGAGCAAGAGTTGTTTTCTGGTAAGTCAAGTCACTATTGTGCTCCAATTGCCATACACAGTGCAAATAGCACTCGCGTCTGTTCCCAGCAATTACAGTGTATCGGACTGAAGAGGAGCTACTGTTCTTGTCAGTTTCCTAAGCAGAGTTTAACTAGTTATGGCCCGTGTGTAGGAAGCACAGTTCTTTTGTTCTGAGCAAGCTCACTGTTCTGGCCCTATAGGAAACACTGTAGAGTAGAAGAGTGCTCTTTTCTCAAATCAGAGTGTGTCTCTTATAAAGCGAGCTAGAGTTTGTTTCCCAGTCCTAAATGGAGTGGAATCACATGCAGTTTCTGGTCCTACGAGCAAGAGTTGTTTTCTGGTAAGACAAGTCACTATTGTGCTCCAATTGCCATACACAGTGCAAATAGCACTCGCGTCTGTTCCCCGCAAGTACAGTGTATTGGACGGAAGAGGAGCTACTGTTCTTGTCAGTTTCCTAAGCAGAGTTGAACTAGATATGGCCCATGTGTAGGAAGCACAGTTCTTTTGTTCTGAGCAAGCTCACTGTTCGGACCCCATAGGAAACACAGTAGAGTAGAAGAGTGCTCTTTTCTCAAAAGCAGAGTGTGTTTCTTGTAAGGCGAGCTAGCATTTGTTTCCCAGTCCTAAATGGAGTTGAATCACATGAAGTTTCTGGTCTTACGAGCAAGAGTTGTTTTCTGGTAAGGAAAGTCACTATTTCGCTCCCATTGCCATACACAGTGCAAATAGCACTCGCTTCTGTTCCCAGCAAGTACAGTGTATCGGACTGAAGAGGAGCTACTGTTCTTGTCAGTTTCCTAAGCAGAGTTGAACTAGATATGGCCCGTGTGTGTAGGAAGCACAGTTCTTTTGTTCTGAGCAAGCTCACTGTTCGGACCCCATAGGAAACACAGTAGAGTAGAAGAGTTCTCTTTTCTCAAAAGCAGAGTGTGTTTCATGTAAGGCGAGCTAGCATTTGTTTCCCAGTCCTAAATGGAGTTGAATCACATGCAGTTTCTGGTCCTACGAGCAAGGGTTGTTTTATGGTAGGAAGAGTCACTATTGCGCTGCCATTGCCATACACAGGACAAATAGCACTGGTGTCTGTTCCCAGCAATTACAGTGTATTGGACTGAAGAGGATCTACTGTTCTTGTCAGGTTCCTAAGCAGACCCGAACTAGATATGGCCGTGTGTGTAGGAAGCACAGTGTTTTTGTTCTGAGCAAGCTCACTGTTCGGAACACATAGGAAACACAGTAGAGTAGAAGAGTGCTCTTTTCTCAAAAGCAGAGTGTGTTTCATGTAAGGCGAGCTAGCATTTGTTTCCCAGTCCTAAATGGAGTTGAATCACATGCAGTTTCTGGTCCTACGAGCAAGGGTTGTTTTTTGGTAAGAAGAGTCACTATTGCGCTGCCATTGCCATACACAGGACAAATAGCACTGGCGTCTGTTCCCAGCAAGTACAGTGTATTGGACTGAAGAGGATCTACTGTTCTTGTCAGGTTCCTAAGGAGACTTGAACAATATATGGCCGTGTGTGTAGGAAGCACAGTTTTTTTGTTCTGAGCAAGCTCACTGTTCGGAACACATAGGAAACACAGTAGAGTAGAAGAGTGCTCTTTTCTCAAAAGCAGAGTGTGTTTCTTGTAAGGCGAGCTAGCGTTTGTTTCCAGTCCTAAATGGAGTTGTGTCACATGCAAATTTTTTGTCCTACGAGCAAGAGTTGTTTTCTCGTAAGACAAGTCACTATTGTGCTCCAATGCCATACACAGTGCAAATAGCACTCGCGTCTGTTCCCCGCAAGTACAGTGTATTGGACGGAAGAGGAGCTACTGTTCTTGTCAGTTTCCTAAGCAGAGTTGAACTAGATATGGCCCATGTGTAGGAAGCACAGTTCTTTTGTTCTGAGCAAGCTCACTGTTCGGACCCCATAGGAAACACAGTAGAGTAGAAGAGTGCTCTTTTCTCAAAAGCAGAGTGTGTTTCTTGTAAGGCGAGCTAGCATTTGTTTCCCAGTCCTAAATGGAGTTGAATCACATGAAGTTTCTGGTCTTATGAGCAAGAGTTGTTTTCTGGTAAGGAAAGTCACTATTTCGCTCCCATTGCCATACACAGTGCAAATAGCACTCGCTTCTGTTCCCAGCAAGTACAGTGTATCGGACTGAAGAGGAGCTACTGTTCTTGTCAGTTTCCTAAGCAGAGTTGAACTAGATATGGCCCGTGTGTGTAGGAAGCACAGTTCTTTTGTTCTGAGCAAGCTCACTGTTCGGACCCCATAGGAAACACAGTAGAGTAGAAGAGTTCTCTTTTCTCAAAAGCAGAGTGTGTTTCATGTAAGGCGAGCTAGCATTTGTTTCCCAGTCCTAAATGGAGTTGAATCACATGCAGTTTCTGGTCCTACGAGCAAGGGTTGTTTTATGGTAGGAAGAGTCACTATTGCGCTGCCATTGCCATACACAGGACAAATAGCACTGGTGTCTGTTCCCAGCAATTACAGTGTATTGGACTGAAGAGGATCTACTGTTCTTGTCAGGTTCCTAAGCAGACCCGAACTAGATATGGCCGTGTGTGTAGGAAGCACAGTGTTTTTGTTCTGAGCAAGCTCACTGTTCGGAACACATAGGAAACACAGTAGAGTAGAAGAGTGCTCTTTTCTCAAAAGCAGATTGTGTTTCATGTAAGGCGAGCTAGCATTTGTTTCCCAGTCCTAAATGGAGTTGAATCACATGCAGTTTCTGGTCCTACGAGCAAGGGTTGTTTTCTGGTAAGAAGAGTCACTATTGCGCTGCCATTGCCATACACAGGACAAATAGCACTGGCGTCTGTTCCCAGCAAGTACAGTGTATTGGACTGAAGAGGATCTACTGTTCTTGTCAGGTTCCTAAGGAGACTTGAACTATATATGGCCGTGTGTGTAGGAAGCACAGTTTTTTTGTTCTGAGCAAGCTCACTGTTCGGAACACATAGGAAACACAGTAGAGTAGAAGAGTGCTCTTTTCTCAAAAGCAGAGTGTGTTTCTTGGAAGTCGAGCTAGCGTTTGTTTCCAGTCCTAAATGGAGTTGTGTCACATGCAAATTTTTTGTCCTATGAGCAAGAGTTGTTTTCTCGTAAGACAAGTCACTATTGTGCTCCAATGCCATACACAGTGCAAATAGCACTCGCGTCTGTTCCCCGCAAGTACAGTGTATTGGACTGAAGAGGATCTACTGTTCTTGTCAGGTTCCTAAGCAGAATTGAACTAGATATGGCCGTGTGTGTAGGAAGCACAGTTCTTTTGTTCTGAGCAAGCTCACTGTTCGGACACCATAGGAAAAACAGTAGAGTAGAAGAGTGCTCTTTTCTCAAAAGCAGAGTATGTTTCTTGTAAGGCGAGCTAGCATTTGTTTCCCAGTCCTAAATGGAGTTGAATCTCATGCAGTTTCTGGTCCTAAGAGCAAGAGTTGTTTTCTGGTAAGGAAAGTCACTATTGCGCTCCCCTTGCCATACATAGAGCAAATAGCTCTCGCGTCTATTCCCAGCAAGTACAGTGTATCGGACTGAAGAGGAGCTACTGTTCTTGTCAGTTTCCTAAGCAGAGTTGAACTAGATATGGCCCGTGTGTGTAGGAAGCACAGTTCTTATGTTCTGAACAAGCTCACTGTTCTGGCCCTATTGGAAACACAGTAGAATAGAAGAGTGCTCTTTTCTCAAAAGCAGAGTGTGTTTTTGTAAGGCGAGCTAGCGTTTGTTTCCTAGTCCTAAATGGAGTTGAATCACATGCAGTTTCTGGTCCTACAAGCAAGAGTTGTTTTCTGGTAAGAAGAGTCACTATTGCACTGCCGTTGACATACACAGGACAAATAGCACTGGCGTCTGTTCCCAGCAAGTACAGTGTATTGGACTGAAGAGGATCTACTGTTCTTGTCAGGTTCCTAAGCAGACTTTAACTAGATATGGCCGTGTGTGTAGGAAGCACAGTTTTTTTGTTCTGAGCAAGCTCACTGTTCGGACCCATAGGAAACACAGTAGAGTAGAAGAGTGCTCTTTTCTCAAAAGCAGAGTGTGTTTCATGTAAGGCGAGCTAGCATTTGTTTCCCAGTCCTAAATGGAGTTGATCACATGCAGTTTCTGGTCCTACGATCAAGAGTTGTTTTCTGGTAAGGAAAGTCACTATTGCGCTCCCATTGCCATACACAGTGCAAATAGCACTCGCGTCTGTTCCCAGCAAGTACAGTGTATCGGACTGAAGAGGAGCTGCTGTTCTTGTCAGTTTCCTAAGCAGAGTTGAACTAGTTATGGCCCGTATGTAGGAAGCACAGTTTTTTTGTTCTGAGCAAGCTCACTGTTCTGGCCCTATAGGAAACACAGTAGAGTGGAAGAGTGCTCTTTTCCCTAAAGCAGAGTGTGTTTCTTGTAAGGCGAGCTAGCGTTTCTTTCCCAGTCCTAAATGGAGTTGAATCACATGCAGTTTCTAGTCCTATGAGCAAGAGTTGTATTCTGGTAAGAAGAGTCACTATTGCGCTGCCATTGCCATACATAGGACAAATAGCGCTGGCGTCTGTTCCCAGCAAGTACAGTGTATTGGACTGAAGAGGATCTACTGTTCTTGTCAGGTTCCTAAGCAGAATTGAACTAGATATGGCCGTGTGTGTAGGAAGCACAGTTCTTTTGTTCTGAGCAAGCTCACTTTTCGGAACACATAGGAAACACAGTAGAGTAGAAGAGTGCTCTTTTCTCAAAAGCAGAGTGTGTTTTTGTAAGGCGAGCTAGCGTTTGTTTCCTAGTCCTAAATGGAGTTGAATCACATGCAGTTTCTGGTCCTATGAATAAGAGTTGTTTTCTGGTAAGGAAAGTCACTATTGCGCTCCCATTGCCCTTTACAAGGCAAATAGCACTTGCGTCTTTTCCCAGCAAGTACCGTGTATTGGACTGAATAGGAGCTACTGTTCTTGTCAGTTTACTAAGCAGAATTGAACTAGATATGGCCGTGTGTGTAGGAAGCACATTTCTTTTGTTCTGAGCAAGCTCACTGTTCGGACACCATAGGAAACCCAGTAGAGGAGAAGAGTGCTCTTTTCTCAAAAGCAGAGTGTGTTCTTGTAAGGCGAGCTAGCGTTTGTTTCCCAGTCCTAAATCGAGTTGAATCACATGCAGTTTCTGGTCCTAAGAGCAAGAGTTGTTTTCTGGTAAGGAAATTCACTATTGTGCTCCCCTTGCCATACATAGTGCAAATAGCTCTCGCGTCTGTTCCCAGCATGTACAGTGTATCGGACTGAAGATGTGCTACTGTTCTTGTCAGGTTCCTAAGCAGAGTTGAACTAGATATGGCCCGTGTGTATAGGAAGCACAGTTCTTATGTTCTGAGCGAGCTCACTGCTCTGGCCCCATAGGAAACACAGTAGAGTAGAAGAGTGCTCCTTTCTCTAAAGCAGAGTGTGTTTCTTGTAAGGCGAGCTTGCATTTGTTTCCCAGTCCTAAATGGAGTTGAGTCACATGCAGTGTTTTGTCCTACGAGCAAGAGTTGTTTTCTGGTAAGACGAGTCACTATTGTGCTCCAATTGCCATACACAGTGCAAATAGCACTCGCGTCTGTTCCCTGCAAGTACATTGTATTGTACTGAAGAGGATCTACTCTTTTTGTCAGTTTCCTAAGCAGAGTTGAACTAGATATGGACCGTGTGTGTAGGAAGCACAGTTCTTTTGTTCTGAGCAAGTTCACTGTTCGGACCCCATAGGAAGCACAGTAGAGTAGAAGAGTGCTCTTTTCTCCAAAGCAGAGTATGTTTCATGTAAGGCGAGCTAGCATTTGTTTCCCAGTCCTACATGGAGTTGAATCACATGGAGTTTCTGGTCTTACGAGCAAGAGTTGTTTTCTCGTAAGAAGAGTCACTATTGCGCTCCCATTGCCATACACAGGACAAATAGCACTCGCGTCTGTTCCCAGCAAGTACAGTGTATCGGACTGAAGAGGAGCTACTGTTCTTGTCAGTTTCCTAAGCAGAGTTGAACTAGATATGGCCCATGTGTAGGAAGCACACTTCTTTTTTTCTGAGCAAGCTCATTATTCTGGCCCTATAGGAAACACAGTAGATTAGAAGAGTGCGCTTTTCTCTAAAGCAGAGTGTGTTTCTTGTAAGGTGAGCTAGCTTTTGTTTCCCAGTCCTAAATGGTGTTGAATCACATGCAGTTTCTGATCCTACGAGCAAGAGTTGTTTTCTGGTATGAAGAGTCACTATTGCGCTGCCATTGCCATATACAGGACAAACAGCACTGGTGTCTGTTCGCAGCAATTACAGTGTACTGGACTGAAGAGGATCTACTGTCCTTGTCGGGTTCCTAAGCAGAATTGAACTAGATATGGCCGTGTGTAGGAAGCTCAGTTCTTTGTTCTGAGCAAGCTCACTGTTCTGGCCCTATAGGAAACACAGTAGAGTAGAAGAGTGGTCTTTACTCAAAAGCAGAGTGTCTTTCTTGTAAGGCGAGCTAGCGTTTGTTTCCCAGTCCTAAATGGAGTTGAGTCACATGCAGTTTTTTGTCCTACGAGCAAGAGTTGTTTTCTAGTAAGACGAGTCACTATTGTGCTCCAATTACCATACACAGTGCAAATAGCACTCGCGTCTGTTCCCCGCAAGTACAGTGTATTGGACGGAAGAGGAGCTACTATTCTTGTCAGTTTCCTAAGCAGAGTTGAACTAGATATGGCCCGTGTGTGTAGGAAGCATAGTTCTTTTGTTCTGAGCAAGCACACTGTTCAGACCCCGTAGGAAACACAGTAGAGTAGAAGAGTGCTCTTTTCTCAAAAGCAAAGTGTGTTTCTCGTAAGGCGAGCTAGCGTTTGTTTCCCAGTCCTAAATGGAGTGGAATCACATGCAGTTTCTGGTCCTACGAGCAAGAGTTGTTTTCTGGTAAGAAGAGTCACTATTGCACTGCCATTGCCATACACAGGACAAATAGCACTGGCGTCTGTTCCCAGCAAATACAGTGTATTGGACTGAAGAGGATCTAGTGTTCTTATCAGTTTCCTATGCAGAGTTGAACTAGATATGGCCGTGTGTGTAGGAAGCACAGTTTTTTTGTTCTGAGCAAGCTCACTGTTTGGAACACATAGGAAACACAGTAGAGTAGAAGAGTGCTCTTTTCTCAAAAGCAGAGTGTGTTTCTTGTAAGGCGAGCTAGCATTTGTTTCCCAGTCCTAAATGGAGTTGAGTCACATGCAGTTTTTTGTACTATGAGAAAAAGTTGTTTTCTGGTAAGACAAGTCACTATTGTGCTCCAATTGCCATACACAGTGCAAATAGCACTTGCGTCTGTTCCCCGCAAGTACACTGTATTGGACGGAAGAGGAGCTAATGTTCTTGTCAGTTTCCTAAGCAGAGTTGAACTAGATATGGCCGTGTGTGTAGGAAGCACAGTTCTTTTGTTCTGAGCAAGCTCACTGTTGGACCCCATAGGAAACACAGTAGAGTAGAAGAGTGCTCTTTTCTCAAAAGCAGAGTGTGTTCTTGTAAGGCGAGCTAGCATTTGTTTCCCAGTCCTAAATGGAGTTGAATCACATGCAGTTTCTGGTCTTACGAGCAAGAGTTGTTTTCTGGTAAGAAGAGTCACTATTGCGCTGCAACTGCCATACACAGGACAAATAGCACTGGCGTCTGTTCCTAGCAAGTACAGTGTATTGGACTGAAGAGGATCTACTGTTCTTGTCAGGTTCCTAAGCAGACTTGAACTAGATATGGCCGTGTGTGTAGGAAGCACAGTTCTTTTGTTCAGAGCAAGCTCACTGTTCGGACACCATAGGAAACACAGTAGAGAAGAAGAGTGCTCTATTCTCAAAAGCAGAGTGTGTTCTTGTAAGGCGAGCTAGCGTTTGTTTCCCAGTCCTAAATGGAGTTGAATCACATGCAGTTTCTGGTCCTAAGAGCAAGAGTTGTTTTCTCGTAAGGAAAGTCACTATTGCGCTCCCCTTGCCATACATAGTGCAAATAGCTCTCGTGTCTGTTCCCAGCAAGTACAGTGTATCGGACTGAAGAGGAGCTACTGTTCTTGTCAGTTTCCTAAGCAGAGTTCAACTAGATATGGCCCGTGTGTGTAGGAAGCACCGTTCTTATGTTCTGAGCAAGCTCACTGTTCTGGCCCTATAGGAAACACAGTAGAGTAGAAGAGTAGAAGAGTGCTCTTTTCTCAAAAGCAGAGTGTGTTTTTGTAAGGCGAGCTAGCGTTTGTTTCCTAGTCCTAAATGGAGTTGAATCACAAGCAGTTTCTGGTCCTACGAACAAGAGTTTTTTTCTGGTAAGGAAAGTCACTATTGCGCTCCCATTGCCCTACACAAGGCAAATAGCACTCGCGTCTTTTTCCAGCAAGTACAGTGTATTGGACTTAATAGGAGCTACAGTTCTTGTCAGTTTCCTAAGCATAGTTGAACTAGATATGGCCTCTGTGTGTAGGAAGTACAGTTCTTTTTTTCTGAGCAAGCTCACTGTTCTGTCCCTATAGGAAACACAGTAGAGTAGAAGAGTGCTCTTTTCTCAAAAGCAGAGTGTGTTTCTTGTAAAGCGAGCTAGAGTTTGTTTCCCAGTCCTAAATGGAGTTGAATCTCATGCAGTTTCTGGTCCTAAGAGCAAGAGTTGTTTTCTGGTAAGGAAAGTCACTATTGTGCTCCCCTTGCCATACATAGTGCAAATAGCTCTCGCATCTATTCCCAGCAAGTACAGTGTATCGGACTGAAGAGGAGCTACTGTTCTTGTCAGTTTCCTAAGCAGAGTTGAACTAGATATGGCTCGTGTGTGTAGGAAGCACAGTTCTTATGTTCTGAACAAGCTCACTGTTCTGGCCCTGTTGGAAACACAGTAGAGTAGAAGAGTGTTCTTTCCTCAAAAGCAGAGTGTGCTTTGTAAGGCGAGCTAGCGTTTGTTTCCTAGTCCTAAATGGAGTTGAATCACATGCAGTTTCTGGTCCTACGAAAAAGAGTTGTTTTCTGTTAAGGAAAGTCACTATTGCGCTCCCTTTGCGCTACACAAGGCAAATAGCACTCGCGTCTTTTCCCAGCAAGTACAGTGTATTGGACTGAATAGGAGCTACTGTTCTTGTCAGTTTCCTAAGCAGAGTTGAACTAGATATGGTCCGTGTGTGTAGGAATCACACTTCTTTTGTTCTGAACAAGCTCACTGTTTGGACCACATAGGAAACACAGTAGAGTAGAAGAGTGCTCTTTTCTCAAAAGCAGAGTGTGTTTCTTGTAAGGCGAGCTAGTGTTTGTTTCCCAGTCCTAAATGGAGTGGAATCACATGCAGTTTCTGGTCCTAGGAGCAAGAGTTGTTTTCTGGTAAGGAAATCACAATTGCGTTCCCATTGCCATACACAGTGCAAATAGCCCTCCCGTCTGTTCCCAGCAAGTACATTGTATTGGACCGAAGAGGAGCTACTGTTCTTCTCAGTTTCCTAAGCAGAGTTGAACTAGATATGGCCCGTGTGTGTAGGAAGTACAGTTCTTTTTTTCTGAGCAACCTCACAGTTCTGGCCCTATAGGAAACACAGTAGAGTAGAAGAGTGCTCTTTTCTCAAAAGGAGAGTGTGTTTCTTGTAAAGCGAGCTAGAGTTTATTTCCCAGTCCTAAATGGAGTTGAATCCCATGCAGTTTCTAGTTCTACGAGCAAGAGTTGTTTATTGGTAAGAAGAGTCACTATTGTGCTGCCATTGCCATACACAGGACAAATAGCACTGGCGTCTCTTCCCAGCCAGTACAGTGTATTGGACTGAAGAGGATCTACTGTTCTTGTTAGGTTCCTAAGCAGACTTGAACTAGATATGGCCGTGTGTTTAGGAAGCACAGTTTTTTTGTTTTGAGCAAGCTCACTTTTCGGAACACCTAGGAAACACAGTAGAGTACAAGAGTGCACTTTTCTCTTAAGCAGAGTGTGTTTCTTGTAAGGCGAGCTATCCTTTGTTTCCCAGTCCTAAATGGAGTTGAGTCACTTGCAGTTTTTTGTCCTACGAGCAAGAGTTGCTTTCTGGTAAGACGAGTCACTATTGTGCTAAAATTGCCATACACAGTGCAAATAGCACTCGGTCTGTTCCCCGCAAGTAAAGTGTATTGGACTGAAGAGGAGCTACTGTTCTTGTCAGTTTCATAAGCAGAGTTGAACTAGATATGGCCCGTGTATGGAGGAAGCACAGTTCTTTTGTTCTGAGCAAGCTCACTGTTCGGACCACATAGGAAACACAGTAGAGTTGAAGAGTGCTCTTTTCTCAAAAGCAGAGTGTGTTTCATGTAAGGCGAGCTAGCATTTGTTTCCCAGTCCTAAATGGAGTTGAATCACATGCAGTTTCTGGTCCTATGAGCAAGAGTTTTTTTCTGGTAAGGAAAATCACTATTGTGCTCCTATTGCCATCCACAGTACAAATAGCACTCGAGTCTTTTCCCAGCAAGTACAGTGTATTGGACTGAAGAGGAGCTACTGTTCTTGTCAGTTTCCTAAGCAGAGTTCAACTAGATATTGCCCGTGTGTAGGAAGCACAGTTCTTAAGTTCTGAGCAAGCACACTGTTCTGGCCCTATAGGAAACACAGTAGAGTAGAAGAATGCTCTTTTCTCTAAAGCCGAGTGTGTTTCTTGTAAGGCGAGCCAGCTTTTGTTTCCCAATCCTAAATGGAGTTGAATCACATGCAGTTTCTGGTCCTACGAGCAAGAGTTGTTTTCTGGAAAGATGAGTCAATATTGTGCTCCCATTGACATACACAGGACAAATAGCACTGGCGTCTCTTCCCAGCAAGTACAGTGTAAAGGACTGAAGAGGATCTACTGTTCTTGTCAGGTTCCTAAGCAGACTTGATCTAGATATGGCCGTGTGTGTAGGAAGCACAGTTTTTTTGTTCTCAGCAAGCTCACTTTTCAGAACACCTAGGAAACACAGTAGAGTAGAAGAGTGCTCTTTTCTCAAAAGCAGAGTGTGTTTCATGTAAAGGATGCTAGAGTTCGTTTCCCAGTCCTAAATGGAGTGGAATCACATGCAGTTTCTGGTCCTACGAGCAAGAGTTGTTTTCTGGTAAGAAGGGTCACTATTGCGCCGCCATTGCCATACACAGGACAAATAGCCCTGGCGTCTGTTCCCAGCAAGTATAGTGTATTGGACTGAAGAGGATCTACTGTTCTTGTCAGTTTCCTAAGCAGAGTTGAACTAGATAAGGGCCCGTGTGTGTAGGAAGCACAGTTCTTATGTTCTGAACAAGCTCACTGTTCTGGCCCTATTGGAAACACAGTAAAGTAGAAGAGTGCTCTTTTCTCAAAAGCAGAGTGTGTTTTTGTAAGGTGAGCTAGCGTTTGTTTCCTAGTCCTAAATGGAGTTGAATCACATGCAGTTTCTGGTCCTATGAAAAAGAGCTGTTTTCTGGTAAGGAAAGTCACTATTGCGCTCCCATTGCCCTACACAAGGCAAATACCACTCGCTTTTCCCAGCAAGTACAGTGTTTTGGACTGAATAGGAGCTACTGTTCTTGTCAGTTTCCTAAGCAGAGTTCAACTAGATATGGACCGTGTGTAGGAAGCACAGTTCTTATGATCTGAGCAAGCTCACTGTTCTGGCCCAGTGGAAACACAGTAGAGTAGAAGAGTGCTCTTTTCTCTGAAGCAGATTGTGTTTCTTGTAAGGCGAGCTAGCGTTTGTTTCCTAGTCCTAAATGGAGTTGAGTCACATGCAGTTTTTTGTCCTACGAGCAAGAGTTGTTTTCTGGTAAGACAAGTCACTATTGTGCTCCAATTGCCATACACAGTGCAAATAGCACTCTCGTCTGTTCCCTGCAAGTACAGTGTATTGGAAGGAAGAGGAGCTATTGTTCTTGTCAGTTTCCTAAGCAGAGTTGAACTAGATATGGCCCATGTGTGTAGGAAGCATAGTTCTTTTGTTCTGAGCAAGCTCACTGTTCGGACCCCATAGGAAACACAGTAGAGTAGAAGAGTGCTCTTTTCTCAAAAGCAGAGTGTGTTTCATGTAAGGCGAGCTAGCATTTGTTTCCCAGTCCTAAATGGAGTTGAATCTCATGCAGTTTCTGTTCTTACGAGCAAGAGTTGTTTTCTGGTAAGGAAAGTCACTATTGAGCTCCCATTGACATACACAGTGCAAATAGCACTCGCGTCTGTTCCCAGCAAGTACAGTGTATCGGACTGAAGAGGAGCTACTGTTCTTGTCAGTTTCCTAAGCAGAGTTGAACTAGATATGGCTCGTGTGTAGGAAGCACAGTTCTTTTGTTCTGAGCAAGCTCACTGTTCTGGCCCTATAGGAAACACAGTATAGTAGAAGAGTGCTCTTTTCTCTAAAGCAGAGTGTGTTTCTTGTAAGGTGAGCTAGCGTTTGTTTCCCAATCCTAAATGGAGTTGAATCACATGCAGTTTTTTGTCCTACAAGCAAGAGTTGTTTTCTGGTAAGAAGAGTCACTATTGCGCTGCCATTGCCATACACAGGACAAATAGCACTGGCGTCTGTTCCCAGCAATTACAGTGTATTGGACTGAAGAGGATCTACTGTTCTTGTCAGGTTCCTAAGCAGAATTGACCTAGATATGGCCGTGTGTGTAGGAAGCACAGTTCTTTTTTTCTGAGCAAGCTCACTCTTCGGACCCCATAGGAAACACAGTAGAGTAGAAGAGTGCTCTTTTCTCAAAAGCAGAGTGTGTTTCTTGTAAGTCGAGCTAGCATTTGTTTCACAGTCCTCAATGGAGTTGAGTCACATGCAGTTTTTTGTCCTAGGAGCAAGAGTTTTTTTCTGGTAAGACGAGTCACTATTGTGCTCCAATGCCATACACAGTGCAAATAGCACTCGCGTCTGTTCCCCCGCAAGTACAGTGTATCGGACTGAAGAGGAACTACTGTTCTTGTTTGTTTCCTAAGCAGAGTTGAACTAGATATGGCCCGTGGGTGTAGAAAGCACAGTTCTTTTGTTCTGAGCAAGCTCACTGTTCGGACCCCATAGGAAACACAGTAGAGTAGAAGAGTGCTTTTTCTCAAAAGCAGAGTGTGTTTCTTGTAAGGCGAGCTAGCATTTGTTTCCCAGTCCTAAATGGAGTTGAATCACATGCAGTTTCTGGTCCTAACAGCAAGAGTTGTTTTCTGGTAAGGTAAGTCACTATTGAGCTTCCATTGCCATACTCAGTGCAAATAGCACTCGCGTCTGTTCCCCGCAAGTACAGTGTATCGGACTGAAGAGGAACTACTGTTCTTGTTTGTTTCCTAAGCAGAGTTGAACTAGATATGGCCCGTGGGTGTAGAAAGCACAGTTCTTTTGTTCTGAGCAAGCTCACTCTTCTGGCTCTATAGGAAACACAGTAGAGTAGAAGAGTGCTCTTTTCTCAAAAGCAGAGTGTGTTTCTTGGAAGTCGAACTAGCGTTTGTTTCCTAGTTTTAAATGGAGTTGAGTCACATGCAGTTTTTTGTCCTACGAGCAAGAGTTGTTTTCTGGTAAGACAAGTCACTATTGTGTTCCAATTGCCAACACAGTACAAATAGCACTCGCATCTGTTCACTGCAAGTACAGTGTATTGGAAGGAAGAGGAGCTATTGTTCTTGTCAGTTTCCTAAGCAGAGTTGAACTAGATATGGCCGTATGTATAGGAAGCTCAGTTCTAATGTTCTGAGCAAGCTCACTGTTCGGACCCCCATAGGAAACACAGTAGAGTAGAAGAGTGCTCTTTTCTCAAAAGCAGAGTGTGTTTCATGTAAGGCGAGCTAGCATTTGTTTCGCATTCCTAAATGGAGTTGAATCTCATGCAGTCTCTGGTCTTACGAGCAAGAGTTGTTTTCTGGTAAGGAAAGTCACTATTGCGCTCCCATTGACATACACAGTGCAAATAGCACTCGTGTCTGCTCCCAGCAAGTACAGTGTATCGGACTGAAGAGGTTCTACTGTTCTTGTCAGTTTCCTAAGCAGAGTTGAACGAGATATGGCCCTGTGTGTAGGAAGCACAGTCCTTTTGTTCTGAGCAAGCTCACTGTTCTGGCCCTATAGGAAACACAGTAGAGTAGAAGAGTGCTCTTTTCTCTAAAGCAGAGTGTGTTTCATGTAAGGCGAGCTAGCATTTGTTTCCCAGTCCTAAATGGAGTTGAATCTCATGCAGTTTCTGGTCTTATGAGCAAGAGTTGTTTTCTGGTAAGGAAAATCACTATTGCGCTCCCATAGACATACACAGTGCAAATAGCACTCGCGTCTGTTCCCAGCAAGTGCAGTGTATCGAACTGAAGAGGAGCTACTGTTCTTGTCAGTTTTTTAAGCAGAGTTGAACTAGTTATGGCCCGTGTGTAGGAAGCACAGTTCTTTTGTTCTGAGAAAGCTCACTGTTCTGGCCCCTATAGGAAACACAATAGAGTAGAAGAGTGCTCTTTTCCCTAAAGCAGAGTGTGTTTCTTGTAAGGCGAGCTAGCGTTTGTTTCCCAGTCCTAAATGGAGTGGAATCACATGCAGTTTCTAGTCCTACGAGCAAGAGTTGTTTTATGGTAAGAAGAGTCACTATTGCACTGCCATTGCCATACACAGGACAAATAGCACTGGCGTCTGTTCCCAGCAAGTACAGTGTATTGTACAGAAGAGGATCTACTGTTCTTGTCAGGTTCCTAAGCAGAATTGAACTAGATATGTCCGTGTGTGTAGGAAGCACAGTTCTAATGTTCTGAGCAAGTTCAATCTTCTGGCTCTATAGGAAACACAGTAGAGTAGAAGAGAGCTCTTTTCTCAAAAGCAGAGTGTGTTTCTTGGAAGTCAAGCTAGCGTTTGTTTCCTAGTCCTAAATGGAGTTGAGTCACATGCAGTTTTTTTGTCCTACGAGCAAGAGTTGTTTTCTGGTAAGACAAGTCACTATTGTGCTCCAATTGCCATACACAGTGCAAATAGCACTCGCGTCTGTTCCCTGCAAGTACAGTGTTTTGGAAGGAAGAGGAGCTATTGTTCTTGTCAGTTTCCTAAGCAGAGTTGAACTAGATATGGCCCGTGTGTAGGAAGCACAGTTCTTTTGTTCTGAGCAAGCTCACTGTTCTGGCCCTATAGGAAACACAGTAGAGTAGAAGAGTGCTCTTTTCTCTAAAGCAGAGTGTGTTTCATGTAAGGCGAGCTAGCATTTGTTTCCCAGTCCTAAATGGAGTGGAATCACATGCAGTTTCTGGTCCTACGAGCAAGAGTTGTTTTATGGTAAGAAGAGTCACTATTGCACTGCCATTGCCATACACAGGACAAATAGCACTGGCGTCTGTTCCCAGCAAATATAGTGTATTGGACTGAAGAGGATCTACTGTTCTTGTCAGGTTCCTAAGGAGACTTGA